>NW_010183322.1:41901-44970 GCF_000695765.1 Mesitornis unicolor
TCGAGAGATGTAAAATCTGTTTCCTACATAAATGATTTTTAATCTGCAATTTCCATGACTCTTGACATCTGCCATCAAACGAATATATCTTCTTGTTTTATCCTCAAGAGAAAGGCAGATTGTCGCTATCTCCACTGCCAGCACTCATCTCATCATCTTTAAATGGCCTTATTCCTGGTTTCCAGAGGTGCAAAAGAGACTCCTGAGGAGCAGACCACTGTGGGGTTTTTGCATAAGAAACACTGGAAAGAAGAAAGCTCCTAGGATTGGCAAGCCTTGCCCCTCATGTCACACATGGCCACATCATGCAATACTTGCGAGTTTAACAAGCTCCATCTTGAAGACAGGGCAGTGTTTTCCCTTTCTCTAATCCCACTGAGAAGGCTGTTCCAAAACTGTAGATCTAATGACCAGAGACTTATTCTAATTTCTAGGTTGAAACTATGTTAGTTTAATAGGAAGACATAAAAATGCAAAAAATGTATGAACTAGCATATTACATCAAAGCCAAAGCCCATCTTCCTTGGTATCATGTTTCCAACAGTGGGCAGTATAGGACATTTTGGGACAGAATTTAAGTATCAAGTACTATAAAAGCAAGGAAAAGCTATCCTAACTGTGTCAGAAACAGGCACGCTAACTTGAAACACTCATTGCCAACTGTAATTGAAATATTTTCTGTGGTCCTATTCCTTTCTGACCAGTCTAAGCCTCTGAGGGGCATCTTAGGGAAAATGACAGGTGCATTATTATTAATTTTTTTTTTCACTATTTCTAAGTAGTGTAAGTAGCTCAGGCTGAACCTTGACCAGTGATGTCTATACTCTTGCCATAGCTGGGTTAATTTAAAACCAGTCTGTATTCCAATTTGAAATATCTGTCTGGATTGGGTGACAGTGGAGGTCACTAAACCATATTCAGGGTTAAGTCCTATAGGGACTTCAGGAATTTATATAGGTTGAACTATACTTTTTTTAAGATGCTCCAATTTAGATGCCTAAACTTGGTGCCACTGGCTAAAAAGAATCACAGATGCAACACTTAAAATGCTAGAATCTGTTTTGAAACTTGTAAGATCAACCTTCTTTATCTTACAGGAGTTCATTTGACAAGAAACATCTGATTAGTCAAAAATTTGCAAGTTAAATGTTTAGTTTTCCAAAATTAATTTTTCAATGAATGGAAGACAACTTGGCTTTCAAATAACGATTGCAAACAGCTATATAGACAGGACTCTTGACATGATAAGATTGATTGTGGTGAGTAGCAACAAATGGGACATTTTGTAGTTTCATTTCCCTGCATTTGCCATGAAACATTTCACAACTTCAGGTTATTAAGCTAGTAGCAGTGGACAACATTCTTCTCAGAGCAATAACAACTCAAAATGCCACTTTCATCACCAATGCAGCACTGAAGCATTGATAGCTACAGTCAGAGTCTTTCTCCACGTGATATTTCATACTGGTTATGACAAGTTATCTGAGTTTCTTCTGGAAAGTAGGAAGGACTGAAGGAAGGCTGAACTTCATCTCTTATACTTCCTAAAATAAAAGAAGGATGCAGAGAAGCAGAGGTGACTGGGCAACAGTAAGAGACATAATGGGGGGGCTGCTATTATTAAAATAAGCCTGGATATAACCGAGAACATAGAGGGTAGAAGGCGGCTGTGCTGGAAAATCATAGCTGTGGATTTGTCTTTCAGCTCCAAAAAGATCCTACACTTTATTTCCCATTTTCCACATCTCTCCACACAAGTCAATTAACTTTTTAGGTCACGGTGTCCCAATCTTGGTCATTATCTTCTCTTTCTCATCCACTCTTTCCACTAAGTCCTCCTTATACCTCTTGTTTCCCCACAGAAATTGTAACTACATGAGGTAACAGAAGATGCTGACAATAAAATTTTAAATTTCTGCAGTGATGTTACCGGTGTTTCACCTCCTAGTACAAGCAGAAGGTTGTAGAAATCAAACCCAGTTATTTTCTCTGAGTTGAATGACACCACATCATAAGTTTTAATCCAAATCCCAATTTATGCTGCCAATAAGCACCTAGTAAGCCTTTTAATATTCATTTTGTATGCTTGGACAAGCTTCCCATCAAAATGGTGGACTGTTCCGCTCACAGATGAAACACAGATAGTGTAATTCATTACACACATTCGGGAGCGCTGCATTACTACAAAAGTGGCTGGTTTCTGAAGTTAGCAACATGAAATAGCCTTGTTCGTTCAGAAAATATAAATCAGGGGTTGAAATATTATCTTTTTCAGATTGGAACAGGTACCTTGCTTCTATCACCTAGCTGACCATTTTGAATGTATTGGAGATTGACTCTGATAATTTATTTTTTTTCATGACTGCACAAAGAACACATGGAGTTTTGGTTCCCTTAACCCAGAAAGAAGCAAGCAAGAGAAGAAAATACCTTGTAAATAGTCATGTCTACTTTGTCTAATTCTTAACCTCAAAATCCACCTCTCTCAAGCCTTTTTTCCCTTCTTGCTCATAAATCCACAATTCACATCTTAACCTAGAATGCCAGTCTTCCTGTATGATGTTAATACCCTCACAGCAAACCCTGCCAATTAGTGCTAGTACAACCCGAGGTTTGCTCTGTTACTTATCAAGAAAACAGGCGTGTTGCACAGCTCCGCTTCTTGCCATATACTGGTGTTCCAGGATCATATTTTTACCTTCAGTTTGAAGGGTAACCCCCCTTTTCCTCATGTGCATGTTTGCTCTTCTTATTTCACTCATCTGTTTTATCTCAGTCTTCATTATCACCGTCATCCTCCAGTACTGCTCCTACTTGTTTGCCATTAGAATAAACCGTGCTCTAAAGCTCTAGTATAAGCTCACCCCCCCAGAGCACGTCTCTTGTTAACAGTTCCACTTTGTTCAGCAGTCCAAAGCAATCCATGATCACAGTGACTCGAATCATGCCTCACATAAAGCGTTTTTGATTGAGATCTCAAAAAAATTAATAGGACAATGAATAATAATTTTAACAATAAGCAAGTGGAACAAAATGATTTAAGATCACTCCCCTTTTTTTTTCCTGCTG
>NW_010183322.1:45001-62879 GCF_000695765.1 Mesitornis unicolor
TAAAAATTACTCTGTAAATGCCACCCTCAGTGAAAAATCATTATAGGAAAAAAACCCCTAAACATTAAGAATTTTCCTAATCATGACATGTTTAGCTGTATTCAATACCTCTGCGTGAAATCCACAGAACACAGCCGTGCACAAAGCAGCTGCTCTGTTTTTTTCTGTTCCCTGTTAACTGTAGTTCAGGTGAGATTAATGCATTAAATAATGGAATATAACTCAATTTTTCTACAGCTTTTAGAAAGCCTTATTCCTGAAGGTGCTTACCCAACTAATTTTGTTGTAGTAGATGTACCAAGCAGCAGGTGCTCCTCATATCTCTTTCTGAATTGAAAGTATTAACTTAAGCCATTTAACAACTGTGAAACCACAAGTTACAAAAACAGGTGTATCTCCTATCTGAACGTATCAGGCCCTCATTAAAGAATTAAATATTACCTTGCCTGAAAATTCAACTCTTACCCTCTTAAAGATACTTTTGTCCACCTCTGTGGCTTTGAATTTACGTATTTATTTAACCCTATAAGGGTTAAGCACTGCTTTGCCCTTCCTAATAAACACGAAGGGAAAAAAAAATTTAAGCAAATACATGACTGCATGCCAGCTAAGCAGTTTTTACACCATTAATAACATATCCTTCCCTCACCTCCTCATATATCTTCCACGTGATCTTAATACTTTTTTTCCACAGTACTGAAGATGTTTGTATGCTAAGCATGACTTACACTCTTTTTCTCTACCAGTACAATAAAGACAAAACCCCTCCACAGAAGGAACATGGCATATGCCTGCAGTCAACTCAGACACAACTTTCAACCCACCTCATGGCAAGGTAGCAAAAGCTCAATGCAAACTTACCTTTTTAATTCCTTTTTCCTCCCAAGCAGGTACTTTTCTGACTCTTGCCCATTATATTTTTCCCTGCTTACCCTCATAACAGGTAACAGGAAGCTGTGAGTTACAGGGGCTGCCCAGAGCCCTGTGAGGGAGCAGCTGGGAGGTGCCCAAGGCTGGTCAGAACTGGTTCTATGTGTGCCAAAACCATCGCAAGTCAGGGAACCACAGGGAGGCCTGGCTGAAAATTATTTAAGAAAGAAGTTGGCAGCAGCTTGGGGACACTCATGGGGTTGGCCTGTTGCATGTCAAAAGTGGGTACATGCATTTATGGAAGGGGGTGCTGCCTGTGGGATGCCCCTGCAGGACTGCCTCTCCCCATGCCAGGGGCAATGGCATCCCTCACAGATGTCCCACACAGGTGCAGGGTCACTAAGGAGCAGAGCATTAGGAAAACCATTAGGTGCATAGCATCTCAACTTCCCACACTGCCTAACACCTCTCTGAGGAAATTTGGGCTGAGAGACTAATCCACAAGGAAAAATGGGAAGCTGAGACAGGGGAGGTTGGAGGATACACATTTTTACATATCTGTGTAGCCTCATATTGCTAATAGTGTGGTTTCCCTACATGCTAGCTATACAGATGGTGTAAAGGTTTTCAGGGTAACACTTTGGTTGAAGATAGGCCTAAAGTTGTATACAGGAAGTTTGGAGGGTTTTGTAAGGAGAAAGAAAATCTGTTATTCACAAAAATTAGTCGAGTTAAAGCTATTTATCAGGCAATAAGGATAAAGTAGGTCATTAACATCTGTTGGATTACAGACTGCTTTATTTGATTAGTGCAATACTGTATGCATAAGGCACTTATTTTAGTCATGCATAGCTATACCCTGCTGCCTGGGGCGGTATGCACTGGTTTTGATAACTAGCAGTTGGCATTTTAAGAGTCTGGTCATTCTTCATATGGATGATGGAGAAAAATCTGGGAGCCTGAGCATATGAGAAGGATTTTAATAATTTGGAAAAAATATCTTCTTGGGGGTCAAAGAGACTCTTCCAGGTGATGTTTGTGTATGGGCTTAAATAAAAAGAGCCTACAGTCTTGCTAACTCATTTGGAGCCAGAGTCTAATATGAGGCCCATTTGTATTATTTTCTCAGCCCTGTCTCACTAAGATGTAAGGATACATTGGTAGAAAGAATAATTGGTTTGTTCAAAATTAAAAAACCAATATTGTGTTTTTAAATTTCAGCTGTGATAGTCACAAAAAATTAATGCTTGTTGTGCTGGATAGAAACTACCACTACCTACTACCAGATACACAGGTAAGTGATATCTAAATTACCTGGCTGAGGTAATCTTTGTCATAGTACTTCTTTGGCAAATCACCAAATATGACTGGTACCAAAGTGATATGTCTTTGGCCTGTGCTCACAATTTTACATTAATTTCAATTAGATAGACTATTGACAAGAAGTATTTTGAGCTTCTATTATTCCACTCACAGAAAGACAATTGTTTTTCATTCATATGTGCTAATTTTCTTCAGTAGATCTCAAAGAACTTTAAAATGGTAAATGGTCTCATATATATTTGGTATATGAGGCACAGATGGAGAGATGTATTCAAAGTCTTCCAGCAGACCAGTAGCTGAAGCAGAAACAGAAACCAGGAGCTCAAATTTTAAGGTTATTCTATACTTTTCATTTGTAAGAATACTGCAATATGTACTTAATAACAGTATTTAAGAGGAAGTTCATACACGGAAAATACTGTGAATACTGGTGTAGTTCATATCTACAGGAGGCACAGCAGAATAAATATTAAACTATATAAATTACAGTCATGGGGCTTGCTACTTCTTCTTCCCTCCTAAATAACACTGTTCTTAATATTACCTATTCATTTCACAGGCAAAGGAGTTAAAATGTTCACATTCAAACCCCCAAAGTGATTAATTTATATGTCTCCAAATTCCATCTCTTTATTAATACTCTTTGTTAATACTTGTCTAGTCTGAACAGATGCTGCTTATTTTGGTTGGATTAGGAAATTCTTATAACCCATAACCCAAATTCTTATGTGCAGTAAAATTATCTGTTTCCTTTCCTCTTGTGTCCAAGCCATTAAAGCTGTGTGACAGAATATTGACAATCCATTTGCTGATTACACATCAACAGTAATGCTACACTGCTGTGGGGCTCACTTCACAGCCTTGGCTTCTGTTTTTGTAGTGGATTTGGGGTTTTTTTGTGTGTGGTGGTGGTTGTTGGGTTTGGGTTTTGTTTTGTTTGGAACAGATGGACCGGTTTCTGGAAGTGGTATACCTAAAAGGCTGCATGTGCTTGGTGTAGGAAAGGCCAGAAAGCTTGGATTGGGGGCAGTAAAGCAAGAAAGGAGAATGAACCTCAGAAGTCAAATCCTCGCTGCCAGACAGAACATAGTTACGTGCTCTTAGCAGTAAAGAAATCTCCCCAATGTATTGGAAGTCTCTGCCCTCTACTGGCACTCCTGAAGATCAGCCTCTCGTGATGATATCCCCAGAGTCCTCACAGGCAGTCTTGAGATGAGCCATATTTCTAAAGCAAATCCTTTAGAATCTGGTATTTCAGGAAGTGTAAGAATGACAGTGTCTGACAGGGATCTAAATCTCAAGTGACACTTGCTATTGACTTCTGCAGTGCTTTTCAGATGTCTGCCTCCTTCTCACCTTGTTTAACACTACAAGGGTTAGTCTGAAGCATCTGTTACTGTCCCTATCTGTTTTCTTCCAGTGAGCCAATACAAGAAAGAAGAAACAAGATAATAAATGTTACTTCTTCTTGTGGCATTGGTTTTCATTCCATGATAAAAAAAATGTGCCTGTTTAGCATAATGAATTATTAACTTGAGCTGAACAGCAGCTCAGATTCTCATCCCACTCACACCTGTGTATTGGGTTTGTGTTTTCCCCTGCAGCCCATGGAGGTTAACGATGGAGAAAATATCCACCTGCAGCCTGTGAAGGAGCCCCCTCTGCCAGAGCAGGTGAATGCACCTGAAGGAGGCTGTGACCTTGTGGGAAGCCTGTGCTGGAGCAAGCTCCAGGTAGGACCTGTGGACCCATGGAGAGAGGAGCCCACATTGGAACAGGTTTGCTGGGAGGACTTGTGACCCTTTGGGGGACCCATGCTAGAGCAGTCTGTTCCTGAAGGACTGCACCCCTTGGAAGAAGTCCACATTGGAATTGTTTGTGAAGAACTGCAGTCCATGGGAAAGACTCGCTTTGGAGAAGTTCCTGGAGGACTGTCTGCTGTGGAAGAGACCCCATGCCTCAGCAGAAGATGAGTGTGAAGAGTCCTTCTCCTGAGGAGGAATGTGTGGCAGAGACAATGTGTGATGAACTGACTGCAACGCCCATTCCCCATCCCCCTGCACCGTTCAGGGGAGGAGGTAGAGAAATCAGGAGTGAAGTTAAGCCTGGGAAGAAGGGAAGGGTGGGTGGAAGGTGTTTTAAGATTTAGTTTGTATTTCTCATTATCCTATTCTGATTTGATTGATAATAAACTGATTTCCCCAAGTCAAGTCTGTTTTGCTGTGATGGTAACTAGTGAGTGATCTCTCCCTGTCCTTATCTTGACTTATGAGCCTTTCATTTTATTTTCTCTCCCCTGTCCAGCTGAGGAGGGAAGGGACAGAGCAGCTTTGGTAGGAACCTGGCATCCAGACAGGGTCAATCTGCCACAGCCTGAAATGCTGAAACAGCTTCTTGCCCAGTATTTGGAGGTCTGGATTTGTAATGATACAACTGATACACTTCTGTACAAGTCTCTTTTATGCTTACTTGTGCTTTATGAAAATCTACTTTTTCTAATTCTGTAGGAGAAAAGAATACTGATAAGAACAGAGCTGTCCCTGCTGCCATAGCATCCTGGTAAAGCTGTATTTTGTCTCTTCACATCTGTATCTGATGCTGTGAGTAACAGCCGCTCCCTTTCTAAGAACAAAGGGCAGACCACTACTCCTGTGAAAACCAGACTGCTGAGCACAAATGAGTTAGAGCGTAAGAGCAGGACTGATCTGCGTGGCAGAATTTGTGCCTTATTTCTCCCCAGATCTCACCAATGTCTTTCTTTAGTAAACAGTAGCACACATCTCCAAAAGATTTTATAAACAATTGCCTCACTAAATCAGATCTATGCATGTGAATTCTTAAATATACCAGTTTTATGGTCCTAAATAAGGACATGGTAAATTCAGCTGCTTAATATATATATATAAGAAATTCATAAATATTGCATTCCTTAAATTAAAAGAGGATAAACTTCTTTCTTCTGCAGTATTACATTGTTGCTGACGGTGCCATATAAATAATAAAATATGCTGAACAATTCAGGGGTTCTCAGTAACACACTGGAGTGGAAATTCACCAGGTATTGCACTTCTGTAAGAAGCACTAAGTTGTCCCAGCCCATGGCAGGGGGGTTGGACTGGATGGTCTTCAAAGGCACCTTCCAACCCAAACCATTCTGTGATTCTGTGAATCTTCACAACGCAAGTCACACCTGCAGTCTCCAGGCGTGTGTGTGTGTCTGTGTCTAGTATGGATAAACTCCCTGCAGCTCTCACAGACTTCATCATTCCTTCTCAGTGCAGCACCAACAGATCTCTGAGCCTGCTGAAGGAGCCAGGCATCCCAGATATCTGCAGTGTCTCATGGTTTTTTTTTCCCTATACAATTACTTAACTGGAATAGTTTGTCGACACAGGATGCAACTGGTCACATGAAGCCTCTTCCTCAAATTCCCCAGGTTAAATCTCTTACCTCTAGGAGCAAGCTTGACATACACTCGCCAACAACTACATTCTGACTCTTAAGCTTCAGTAACACCACTTTCATCTTTCCATTAATACCTGCAACTGATAAAGGATAATAATCCGGTCAACAGTCTTCCATTCACAATTATGTTTTGACACTATTCACTGTTTCACACTCCACATATTTCACCATTCTTACATTGCTACAGTCAAAACATTATTTTTTCCAATTACTGCTTCTTATCCAGTAGGCACCAGTACAAGTTGAATGACACTGGGGTAGACACCTTTTATGGAATGAAGAAAGTGCTCATTTTGTACCATTCTTCCCCCTCCAATCAAGAGTGGAAAAACTCAGTTGAGGGCCATGTCCCTATGTTCACACTCCACTCAACATGGATTTCTTCCATCTCACATGTTTTACAGCTGCTGCATCTTACAAAAACTATAGCCTTTCATTTAATTAGCTAGGCAATGGCAGGACTCAGGATATGTCCAGCAGATCCCTTGCAAGGCGCTGAAAGGGTGCTGGAGCTGCACAAGTACAGTGGCACAGAGTGACTGGTGGTGTTGCTTCACGTTCAATAGTGTCCCAACAGCTGATCTGCTGCTAGGCCTGCGATGGCGTGTTTGTGCAACATGACACAGAGGGAGACAAGTAGAATCATAGAATGGTTTGGGTTGGGAGACCTGTAAGATCACCTGGCAAACCCCCCTGCCATGGGGAGAGACACCTCCTACCAGACCAGGTTGCCCAAAGTGCTGTCCAACCTGGCCTTGAACACTTCCAGAGAGAGGGCATCCACAACTTCCTGGGCAACCTGGGCCAGTGTCTCACCAGCAAGTGACCCCTCTCCTTAGCACAGTGTACTCACTTCCTCTGTGTTCGAGGCCTCATCTTCAGTTGACACTGGTAGGGCACACCTGAAGCATCTAGGTCACAACCACAGGTTTGCCTCAGGATTTCCTACCAGGAGCACCAGGTCTTTCTAGTGAAAAAAGGAGGAATCAATATAGCTTTCAAAACACATGGATCATTCCTCACTGTCTTTTTTTGACCTTTTGCTTTCTACCAAAATTTAAATCTGGTTTCCCTCTTTCCTCTTGTATCACATCAGGGTTGGTTAGTCACAACCTTCAACTTTTTTCCACATAACTAATGACCAACAATTTGCCTTTTTTACCAGGTTATTAGTAACAACATTAAGGTCCAGGCATGTGCATATCATCTATAAAAGATGCCCAGAAAAGCCCTATAGACTTATCTTAGCTGCACTTGCTATCATCATCTGCCACAGCAAGTTTTATAAAAATATCCATATAGCCAGCTAGGTCCTTGGTCCTGTGCTCTTACACAGCTGTAGAAATGCACATCTGGATTCTCAGCTGTGTTCCCTTCACCATTCAAGAGTTTTATCTGCTCTTCAGGGAGCTTCCGAGACCTAATTCAATAGATCTTTGCAGAAATACAATGCAGCAACATGAAAGCAAATTCAGCTGACTTGGCAAAGGGAAGCCTACAAATCATGTCAGCTTGTAGTACAACAGCTCTTCCCTTTTCCAGAAAAATCAAGTAACACCTTGGTCTTTCTTAGTACCTTGCAGTTTTTGTCTGTAGTCTCAGCCTGTAGAAATTGCTGGTCAAGCAGTATGGCTACAAGTCTTCCATTTAAAATCAAAAGCAGCTTCAGAACTGACAGTTCTTAAGAGGACAAATTCCCTTCTACACCTTTGCATCCAGCAGAACAAAATGAGTAAAGAGACAGTCCCACCAACAAAGGCAGTCACACAGCCATATGATCATATTAACAGTGACATGGGCACATGTGAGCTTTTCCTTGTGGGACAAGAGGTTTCCTGACTCATGGCAGTAAATCCATCCCCAACACAACCCTGAAGTTAATTAAGTGTATAGAGAGAATCTACATAAGATTTTTCATGATCACCTGTTCTTAAGAACCCAACAGTACCAATTCCAATTAAGCTGATGCTCAGAACAGGAAGTTCTTTCACCCTGCAGCCAAACCACATTTCTACTTAATGTACCTGGATTAAATAAACATTTGCTCCAGCTGAAGGCCTGCCTCTAGGCACAGCTAGCAGTTCTGCTGTACCTTTGCCACAGAAAGGTGTATCACACAGCATGATCAGATGGAAAGAAGTAAAAGATGCAGTTCATTTATGGCAAAGGACTTCAAGTTCAGTTAAACAGATTAAAATGTTATCCAAATATTTGGATTACAGTAATGGAGACAGCCCAGTACATAAAATATGTTTATTTAGCACAGAGCTCCATATTCAAATAGAAGTGTGTATGCTTTTTCTAGTACTTCTTTACAGCACTTGACTTTTTGGAAAAGTAAAGAACCATCATGACCAACACAAACACACACTAACCATTTGGCAGAATGACTGTTTTATCCTACAACTGCAGGCCTGATAGCAGCTTATAAACTGTAAGGCAAATCAGGGACTCATTCTCAGGTGAGTAATTCCTATACAGGTCCACTAACTCCAGTGGAACATACATGAGAAAAATGTTACAAGACTAGGAAAGCAGATACGACTGTAACATTTCCTATAATTACAGCCAACATAATATGCAGGGTAAGGTTACATTCTCACGCAGAAGAAGATGGATAGATTCACAATAAATTGACTGAGAAAAAAAAATCCAACCATTATATATGCAATCACCTGATATAAGCACAACTCCCATTTCACAGAAGACAGGTAAGTCAACATACAATCTTCAGAATTAGGACATCTACAGACTTTAAAGCCTGCAACTTTCACTTAGAGACAAATACTTGATATTTGTTGGTAAGTAAATGCTGACAGCTCACAACTGACAGGACAGAAAGATTACTTGAAATCTGGTTCCATTAATGCCATAACTACAATCACTGGATACAGAAGACCCTCCAAATTATACTGGCAGGCAGATTTTCCATAGCTTCTGCTTTGCTGAAGTTCCACTGTCTTAAGAGGCTGCCATCACAGATGTGCTGCAACAAGTTCAGTCTTCCCTCTTGTAGTTATCACCTGGATTAGACTCCCTGAGTTTGGTCGATTCTTTCCTGTTATCCAGTCAAAAAAGGTCCTGTTTTAAAATAAATGGATAAAACCAGGTGAGGAAGAAAAAAAAAAACCCAAACTACTATCGGGTATATTGACAGGAAGCATCAAATAAAGCCTATTACTTATCCTTTACCTATTGCCCTCTCTAGTGATTTCTATGTATGTCATAAACTAGCAATACAGTCACTGGATTCAGACCGTCAGGGCTAGAGAGAGACCCAGAGAAATCTGCAGGGCTTTACAGTGCACACCCAGGATTTTTAGAGCATCTCAAAGGAGAAGGCCAGGAGCTTAACATGTCAAAGCAGCAACCCAAAGTGGCAAGTTTTTTCCAAGTTAAAAAACAAATTTGAAAAGGGGTAGGAGAGGCCATTTCAGTAGCCTCTATAGCATATGAGGAACACAGATTCCTGGCTAAAATAAGGTTGCTAAACACATTATTCTGCCAACAGGCCATTATAACACTTAAATATCTAACTGTGAACGTGGTCCTGGCAGAAGCACAGAAAGCCTTAAGACATCCAAAATAATGCTGAGTGAGATGGACTCATTCCAGGTAGCACACCAGAACATTCCTTACCAAAACGCAATACAAACTCCTTCCTCAAAATGTAATATGGAAAGTACAGTGCATTTTTCAGGTTCATCAACCCTCCCAATACCACAGATATAGCAACTGCCATACTGGAACGTCCTGTTGCCTGACACGATGACTTCCAGGGCATAAAGTCCCAGTGCCATATGGGAAAATATTTCCTGCATCCTTCCCAAGATTCAGGTGTTACCAACACTTAACAACATTGCATGTATCTTTTTTTCCATAGCCAGTGAGACTTTCAGTTTTCAAAAAACTGGATTTAAAGTTTAGAGAATTAGAACCCAAGGAACAAAACAAACCAATCAACAATTCTCCCATAAGGAAAAATACTTAAAAGTTGAAATTAGAAAATGAATTTCTAAAACGACAACATCTGGCTAAGCAGTCTCTGGAGCACAATAAAATAAAAGATCCTCTTTTGAACATTTTAGGCCAATTAAATTCAACTGATGGGGCCCTTCTAAAGAGCCACATCAAACAGCTACATAGGCTTGTACCAAAAAACATATATTCTGGCATCAACTTTGAAAAAAAAAAAACAAAAAAGGAAATCTAATGTCAGAATGAAACCATCTGAACTATCAGCAATATGTAAACAATCTCGGTGTCAGTTCTAAGAGTAAAGCCCTTTACAATGTATCAACGTAGATTAATCTTTGGTTTTCCTCGAACATACAAAACAGCTGTGTCCTTATTTTCTCCCTTCTGACAGCTCGCCCTCAGCAGAATCTTTGCTACTCCGCAGCTCATCACAGAAAGCAGTACTCATGCTGTACCTTCTCTAACGAAGGGGAATTAGAAAGAGTAAACCCTGTAATCTCAGCCTGCTGTTAAATAAGCTGCAGTTGAAGTCACAGGACAAGCCTTTGTGGACGATAGAAAAAAACAAATCTTAACTAAATATTCTAAACAAGAGCAGGAACTTTGCCAACTGAAAGAAGTGAACTGACACATCATAGACTGGACAGTAAAGGCTGTTAAAAAGGGGGAAAAAAAAAACCAAACCACACAAAACAAGTCAACCTTCAAAGTTTACATGCTTATTTGCAGTTTACCTTTAAGCCAGACTGTCTCCTGCATCTGCTGTCTGCAATTCAATTTGTCTACAGGCTTTATGAGATTCTCTGTCTTCCAACTGCTTATGGCTATCTCCCTTATTGGAATAGCTAGTATAGCTATGCTGAAGTTGATGGAAGTTGAGCTGATTTTTTCCAGTTAAGAAGCTGGTGCAATAAACCCAATGTGATTTAGAAACACACAATGAGCTGCTGACAGAGGAGGAACACACACTCAAATCCAAGACAGCTATTTAAAACACACAATAAAACACAGCAGCAAGAGGGACAGCAAGAAACTGCTTAGTTATCTATGGATACTCACTCAGCAACAAACTCCAAGGGTGTCCAGGAGCTGAAATCTGCGTCAGGCATTGATTTCCTGTTTGCTGGTGTATCTAAGGTAACCCTGTGATTAAAAAAAGATAAGCCTTTTACTTACACATCATGTTTCTGGTGAGCACCACCTGCTTCTATTCACCGCTGTAACATATGCTTGACTTTTATACCACAGAGTATGGATTTCCCTTGCACTCTCTGCATATGTTAACAGCACAGGGCCATCAGTGTCAATGTACATCTAAGGCTCCAACCTATAACCTCTCACCTTTCTGGCGACATCCAGCCCATCTGGGTAAACACTCAGCTCACAGCTCCCTTCCAGCCTCTCTCATGCAGGCAGGGAAGGGCTGTAACATGTACATATAACTGTCCACATGTACTGCACAGCACAAACACACTACACATGCTTTCAAATAGCCTTATGCCAGGTGCAAATGCAGAGATTAAGTGCACAAGCATAGGAAGTTTCTGATGAAGACTTTGATGAAACGTATTTATGCAACACACAATGACATTAAGGGGGTGAACTTTTCACAACTCCTGTACTGAGATGCTGTTGACCATCCAAGGTATAGTTACTCTCTCGATAACTACCTCAAGACCAGTTCAGCATGGGAACTATGTAAGTGCAGAATGTCCAGAAGTTCAGTGCTCTTGGTGTCTGCCTGTCTGTAAAGCTCTGTAGGTGGTGGTGTCAAATTACCCAAACACTTTTAATGCTGTTGCTCTCCAACCTGAAGCGCATGGAAGAGTTTGTATATGAGGAAAACAAAGCTGGACAACTGAGGTAGCATTCCAAATCCCTGTACAAAACCCTTTATTCTTAAGTTTTGGGTCCTGAATATGGCAAGAAAAATACTTCTAGTTTTTGCAGCAGAATTGATAAATTTAGACATAGTGAAGACCTACCAGGCCATCTACTCAAGAAGAATGCTGTGACAGGCAAATACAAGCTAAACTTTCTTTTCACAGATCCTCAAAGTGACCTAATTTTACTTATCAGGCAGAGATACCCAGCACCTTATGAAGAAGCATCTTTAACCAAGTCAAAGCTTGTCCAGTAATCCTTTGATTCACTATTATCACAAAGCTAAGTCTAAAATTGTACTTAACTGCCTTCTCATTTTCAAAGCTCTGCCTGTACTAAAAAAAAAACCAAACAACAACCCAAACAAAAATCCTACACATTAATGTATGGCTATGGTTTAACTGGTTAGAAGCAAATTAAATTTTAACCTAACATCCACTACTGTTTTACAAAGGAAAGAAAAAAGAATTTAATCATTTTTACGGTGATATCACTTTGCATATCACTTTGTTCATACATGCAAGATGCCTCCTTTCTCTGTGAAACTAAGCAGGTCTGAAGCTGTCTGTGTGCTGTAAACAGGACATCACAAGCATATCCACGTGACTCTAGGTTATAGCAGTCATTAAATAAAAGAACGCAGGCAGAGTCAACTATGCAACCACTTACGGTAAAATGGCAACAGCAGCAGAACCAGAGGGCAAGCCACTACCAGCACCAGCTAAACTCTGACAAAGCTGATGCACTGCTCCTTTGGCCATGCCATAGCCAATCATCCCTAACAATTAAAAACAAGCAAATTAGAGCACAATCAAAACAGCTCTCAGTATCATCAGCAGTACGACAGAAACTCAGATTGTTTGATGAATATTAAGTTTACGACTACTTACCAGAGCCAAAACAGAATCAGACTTTTAAAACACATCAAAACATACAAATTAAGGGGGAAAAAAAAAGGGAAAACAATACCCAAACCACAAAGCTCTTACTAGACATTGTGAGGAACTCTCTCACAATGCAGTTTACTCAGCACTACAGAAATAAGCAGCTTACAAAGTATGTTTAGTTAATGCACCCTGAAAGATGGGACCTAGAGGGCTAACCTTACCAATCTAATAAAGTGTGAAGATGCTTATAGATTAATAAGGCAACCATCCACTGATTTTAGTCATATGACTAAGGTATTTGTAGATTTGGACCCAAACAGATACGGCTCACTTCTCTTCAGAACTGTCATTCACTTGGTCAGCATCCCAAGCCTCACAGGCCCTTTGGAGCAAACAACAAAAAAAACCCCCTCATGGTAGAAAATTACTAGATAACCTGCAGGTATAGCAAAGTTCTTCCTAAACACTGTTGCTTTCTAGGCAGATGTCATTCAGACAGTGTTTAGCAGTATAAAAGCTACATTAATGAGAGCATAAGGCAGACTGGTCAGGTACAATCAGGGTGCTACAGATCTTAAATATTTCATGGTACATATCTGCCAAGCAGACCAGACACAGATAAAGCATAAGAAAAATTTCTTTAGTCCACTATAAGTGGATACCTTTCTATTCATCTATAATTACACAACCCCTTTCCAATGTTCCTGAGGAAGTATTTTGTATCAAAGTTACCAAGGTAATTTTGCATTGTGGAAGTTTTTCCATTATCTTCGATTAGACATACTGTGTAATATCCATTTTTATTATGGGGTATCATGGGCAGTAGTAGCTAACTTACTTTACTGCCACAATAAACGTATTTGCATCTCTATGTATTCCCCTTTTGTCTCATCTAAACCAAATATTCCAAGTCTTCTTGAACCTTTTCATGCTTTCACATTTCTTGCCCATCACTGTAAGGCTGCTTCTGTAGCTGTTCATACTCCGTACTCTTCAATTTGCACTATGTGAGTCAACATTTTCACATAAGAAAAGAAAATCACCCTAACAGCAAATAAGAAAAAGATGGTTCCTTCCATAATGGCTGGTAGAAACAAGCCTAACAAACCATATTTGCAAAAGTTGAGTAACAACTCTTTCTCAATTCTTCCTGATGTTAATAAGTTGCGTGTGTTTGCCCAAAGCACTGCTTTGTTTTTCAGAGAAATTCAGACCCACTGAAACCAGCTAGTTCAACATTAAAGCAAATCACTGATTCCTGTGTTGTGGTCTCTACCTCCCAAAAATCACCCCGACAAAAAACCATGAAATTTTACCAGAGTTCACATTTTTGCATTTGTATATGGTGAGTAGCACACAGTAAATTATTCATCTGCTTATTCTCAAAATATAAGCCTTTTATCTTTAGACTATGCCAGATGCAGCTGTAAACACAGAAGATAAATAATTAACTAGAAAATACAGCATATTCTTCCTGAACAGTGTTAAATACAGCTTTCAGGAATATTCATAAATTTTTATATGTTTTAAAATATTAGTATCCATGTCTCATCAAAATACTGTTGAAAACACACTAACAAAAGACTGGGAAATAAGAGTATTTGTCTCAAAACCTTTCCTCTCTCTGCCTGTGGGCTTGTGTGTCAGTGCTCTTTTTTAAAAAAATAAAAATTTAAATTTAAATTGATCCCAGATTTCTTCTTCTCTGCAGATCAACACAGTGAGAAGCGAGATGAAAAACCTCAATAAACTTCATATTAAATAGCTAGTGGAGGACAAAGCCAAAGGTAAACAAGCTTATCTAGGTCTGAAGCAAAGGCAGAGTAGAATCAGATGATGAACAGGACAAGTACATTTAACAGAATCAGCTGAGTCATCACCACCGGAAAAAATTGGGCAATTAAGGACTCTGTCTTTCAGAACACAAATAGGAGATTTTAACTTTATTTAAGCACTCTACTTACAGCTTGCTGTGTGCTTCTGTTCCTCCTTTTCCAAGCTTTTTTTTTTTTACTGTATCATAGATTAGCCAAGCACATTTCACCAATGCATCTCAAATATTATTTAAACACGGATTCTGTTTGTATTCCAGCTTCAAGAGATTCAGTATTGCTACCTGTAAAATTACACTTTCCTTAAGTGTTCCAGCATCAATTTTCCATTTGTGCTAGATGTCAAAAAACTGCGGCATGAAACTGTTGCTTCACGAATAAGAATGCTCAGATTAAGAGACAGCTCTGCTGATGACCCAGCAGTTACTGTGCATCGTGTTTTACCTGGAGTTCCAGATAAAGCAGCTTGAGCTCCTGTCAAAGTCAAGAGGCCGCCTTCTTTCAGATGCTTTGTGGCCAAGTGGCTGGAAATGGTGGATGTCCAAACACTCTGCTTCCACATCAGATCACAGTTTTTGTATAAAGCTGATTAGGGAGAAAACCGGTGAGATTAACTAAAAACCAGAATTATTCTATTTTTAATTTCCTTGCTGTTACTTACAGAGTGCAACAGAACTACAGAAACATGCTTTCTACCACATTCTACTTCCACACTGGATATAACATGAACTTTTGTCTTTTGTATCTTCCTTCTCTTTGGGCTCTGAATCCCAGCTTTACAGCACGTGATCTAGGCAATTATCTGCTTTCTCACTACCAGAAATAAAAAAGAAAAATAAACACAAGATAGTCCTATTAGCTCGCTATTCATGGTTCAAAGATGCCCAAGTTCTTGAAACTCCTGTAGGGGTTGCTTCAATCTATGTCCCGGATCTCAAAACAATCTGGCTCTTTCTGTAACTTCCTCACTGGCTGCAAAAGAGCTATGCTCATTAGAGCACAGACAGAAGACTCCAACAGATAAAGGAGTTGAACAAAGAAAGTATTTCCTATCACCAGATTACTTCATCAAGCATCAGCAACCTCTGGTAAGTCAGCCTACCAGGAGAGTACACAGATAAAACTTCAAATTAAAGCAAAATTTGAACTCTCATCATTATTTTTTATTATCACTATCTGCATGGGAACAGAGGAAAACCAGTAACTAGCCATGTCAGAGATTTCAATAATCAGAAACAACTGTTTCCATAATACAATATAGAATAAGCATACATAACTCTTGTCACATAAACAGATCCCTGATCCCAAGGTATCTTGCTACCCTACCAATAACATTACTACAAATTAGGGTTAAGACAGATTACCCTATTTAAAATATGGTGCGCACTAATAATCTAATACAATGCAACTGTGTTTTAAGTGTGTATGCCTTTTCATATTGTCTCTCTTTAAAAAGAAATCTTTGCCTGTAATGTCTAAATTGGAAGGGAAAAAGAAAAGGACACATTTTACCAGATTCACTCCAGCTACTTTTGTAGCTCTACACTAGGGGGTAAGGTATAAAATTTCATTCAGAATATTAAACGTTTAAAAGCTTTTTTAAAGCTGAAGGCTTTTTTCTGTAGCATAACCTCAGGTGATTAGACAGATCCTTCCAATACTGCACTGCACAGGAGTAGCTCAGAGAGGCAACTGAGGATATATGTAAAAACCAATGAATTTGGAAAGGACATTGCAGTTTCAACCCAGCCACTGTCCTGGGAAAAGTTAGTTCATAGATAATAATGCAGAACTCCTTCATAAAGTGCATCAAGATTTTTCAACTGGCGCACCAGAAAGTATTACTGAGGATACTAAGCGCTGTGAAAATTTAACAGACAGCAAAAATTCAGAGAAGAATTAAGAAGGATTTTGACTGAGCTATTTTGCACTTTTAGGCTTATGTCCTTTCCTAGACTCAGGAATAAAGATGATCTCAAAAATCTTTATCACCATGATTTTTAAGGATTCCTCTCAGAGTTCATTCATGTGTTCACTAGCATGCAAGTGCCAAACACTTACATTTAGCTTTGGCGCTGCCTCCAGCCCATCCTCCTGCTACACACAAGATTGCATCCACCTTTTCTTCACCAAGAAGTTTTCCAACGTCTGCTGTCACCTTTAATACATACAACAAATACATACTGAAAACACTGGACTGATAAGATAAAGGAGTAAATATCAAGACTGCCTTAGAGTTACATTTTTTCCAGTTATATAACCAAGGAACATGACACATAGCAACTTAAACAGCTGCAGAAAATTAACACTTATGTTCTATGAACTCTAAACAAAATAATGGTGTTGAAGGGTAACTATAGATGAAAGTCAGACCAATGAAAGCCAAATGTACAGTGAGAGATGTCACTGGAAATAACTGATTTTTAGCAGGACTGCAAGATCTGATCCTTACCTATATCATTAACAAAATTTTTTATTTGTAACATCTTTTGTCAGGTTCTTATCTGGGTACAGTGCAGTTTAACATGGGAAATTAAACTCCAGGTCTGGCCAGGACTATTGGTATCAATTTTGATGCTAGTGCAAGAAATGAACAAGTAAGGATTAGCCTTCTTACTACTTCTGTCTAGACCACAATGATCAGCTTGAGTCTGGCCCCTACATTTAAGTTTGTACACTTTTAGATATCCAGTATCTTCTTCAAATATAAGACTTCAAAGTTGGTAATGAATTTGTTGGCTATGAATTTTGTCTGCCAAAGTGAGAAGCAAACAATCCATCTCTCAGCAAAAGAAAAAAATTCACTGGTTTTCACAAAGGATCAGTATTGAAAAATACATTGCAAACATTCTATTTTACTCTTTAAAAGCCTTAAGAGGTACGTAGATGTAAAGAAAACACACTGGCTAGTGATTCAGTTTATCAGTAAGAGAAACAGGTTCAAAAGTTAATAAAAAATAATCCTATCTCTTGAAAATAAAGCAAAACAGTTTTTAGGCTAGCTCCGATTCTCCCATACTCACCTTTGTGGAAACCAATGCATTCTCTAGGGATCCCACTGGGACTTACTGTTCGCATGTTTTGAGTATGCCACCTACCCACACACAGCACATCTAAGACTTAAGATACTAGATAGAAGTGTCGCATTTGAAGTGTTCTAATCTATCTCCATCACACCCATCTGATTCAGTTCACGACTTTTTAAGTCGCCAAGAGCAAAATAAAGCAAAACTGCCTTACGTGCTGAACATCCAAAATCACAAATCAAGCTCTTTCTACGTATCCAATTACAAAAAGACAAGATAAAAGCAGCTACGAGCAGAAGCGGGGATCGTGGGGCTCGCAGAGGGCAGCAAGCAGGACGGCAGCGGCCAGGCTCCTCAGCCCCACAGCAGCGGCCTCTTGCCTGGAGACCGGACCCATTCCCACAGCTGCCTTCCTCCCTCTGCTACTCCAGTGGCGGGCGAAGGGCTGAACAGACAAAGGGAGAATGACCGGAGACATCACTTCCTCAGGCCTCCTTGGCAGAGCCTGTCTCGTACCCCGACGCGGACCCACCTGCTCGGCCTGCTCGGGGAAGGAGTCGGTCGCCCCCACCACCACGTTGGCATTGGCTTCCTCGTTCTCCACCAGGTCGAT
>NW_010183322.1:63002-70119 GCF_000695765.1 Mesitornis unicolor
CGCGCCCCCCGTCGGCGCTCACCGCGTCACCATCCCCCGGCCCGGTGCTTACCCAATTCCTGGACTTGAAGTACCGCACGCACTGGGAGCCCAGAGCCCCTCTACCCCCATACACCAGCACTCTGCCCGCCGCGGCCATGCCTTCTGTCTACGCTAGCCGCTCTAGCTCCCCTTTTGGCCCCAGCTATGGCTCTGCCTGGCCACGCCACCCAGCCGGCCCCGCCTGCGCATGCGAGCCACCCCCACGAGGGGTGGGCCCGGGACGACAGCGCCCGGCCATAGGTGGCTGGGGAGAAGGGTCCTAGCGCTGCTTTTCCGCGGGCTGTAGCGGAGGTGGGAGGAGACGAAATGACGGTGCTTTAGCTAAGCCTGAGCCAGCCCGCCTGCTCCGCGAGCTGAGCTGGTACCGCCGGCAGACTTTACCTCAGGAAATCCCCTGCCCGCGGCCCCTCACCGCCCGGGCCTGGCTCGGAGCGAAAGCTACCTGCCCCCGGGAGATACGGCCGGGGTTAATTAATTAGTGGTTATAAAGGTCCTTGCAGGGCTTGGGTAGCAGTAACCGTAGAAGTGCTGGCAATTAGGGCCGGTGTTCTTCAGTACTCCCGCATTGCACCTGTAGCTTGAATTACGCCGCTTGCTTCAGCCCCTGAGCACCTGCGCCCTGCTGCCGGCACGGCTGGTACGGCGGGGCCCCCTGGGCTGCAAGGAGCTCTGTGCACCCTGTTCTAAATCACAAGGTTCACACATGAAACCTTGGCATCGTGAAACATAATTTATATACCTCAGTTAATGGCTGAGAGACAGACGGTCCCTGCAGATCTAGCAGCAATGACATTTAGAGGCAGGGTGGAAGTAAGTGCCGAGAGAAGGGAGCTCGACACGGCTGAGACACCAGCACCATCCTGATGCCAAATTACGTTTTTAATGCTTTGTGTCTTGTACGCAGCTATTTATCCATGTTTTTAATAATATAAAAAACTGGATTCTGTTCTTAGTTTTCTTCCCATGGGTTTACAGTAAAGAACTTGGAGTCACTTGAGCAGGACAATTAAACCTCTGTTGAAACATTAGCCAGGCAATAGCTATAGGATTACTTTCTGCAGAAACAAGCATCACCGCACTACAGTCGAATGAAGCTGTTACTTGCAACCATTTCAGGATGTTGTCGCAGCAAAAGATATTTTTGGAGTTAATTTTTAACCATACAGATTAATTTCTGGAGCTTCAGAATACAATGAGATGTATTTTGAAATGCCTGTTATTCATTTGTGGATTTTGAAGCATGAGAAAAAATGGGAAATGTGCCTGATTGCTGCAGAGAGGCCCTTGATTCCTTGAAACCACTAGGATGCCTGGCTGCTTTAAAAAGACTGTATTTTGCTTGGCTTCTCTAGTAAGTTTTGCATCTTTTATCTTGATTGTTGTTGCAATGGGGATCCCAAAGTGGATGACTGGAAAGATCCTTTGCAAAACAGGAGCTGATTTGGTCAATGCCACAGATCCAGAGATGGTCAAGTTCATTGGAGAAATTTACTATGGACTCTTTCGGGGCGGCAAAATACGCCAGTGTGGGTTGGGCGGGCGGCGCTCCAAATTCACAAGTAAGTACAATTTTGGTTGAATCTTTAATCTAACGTCTAGTTCAACTTTAAAGCACTCTTTTTGTTTACAGAACTTATAGAGTGCAAATCATTATTACTAAATTTATATTTGTGGCTGACTTGTGGTCTTTATGGTTTGGGATCTGAGTGTGAATGTAAAACCTCTATCATTTCAGGCTAGCTTTCTTCTTCCAGTTATGTTCTGCAGTCCTGGAATGAAGATGGAAAAATAATCCCTAGGGCTAGATTGACAGGTTCCTTTTAGTCTTGTGAAGGGAGTGAAAGTCATTTGGAGATGCCCCTGTAAATCATGCTTTCCCCTTGACTCTTTCCTATGCCAAGTGTTGCTGTGCAACCATTCCCACACGTCCTATCACTGGATCTCAGAGAGAAGCACCTCCCTCTCCTCCTCCCCTCCTCAGGAAGCTGTAGAGAGCAATGAGGTCGCCCCTCAGCCACCTTTTCTCCAAACTAGACAAGCCCAAAGTCCTCAGCCGCTCCTCATAGGACATTCCTTCCAGCCCTTCACCAGCTTTGTTGCTCTCCTTTGGATGCATTTGAGTACCTGAACATCCCTCTGAATCTGTGGGGCCCAGAACTGCACACAGTTATGTATATTTCCAATTCTCATTTACTTCCCTCCTTTCTTCTTCTTCTTGGGAGTCTCTTCTGTAGCTCCAATGTGAACCAGACCCAGCTACAACCCCAGCAACTGAAAAGGCAGAACTGTTGAATCATTAATTTTTGTATGGAATTTGTACCATATGAAGTTTTCGATGTAATCTACTAGAATTCTGTCATGTCATGATGGCCAATTGTACTCCTGATACTCACTGTGACATCTACCAGTTATTGCTGCCTACTTTTTATGTGGCTTGTTTGGATTTTTTTCAGTTATGCAGCATGGAAAGCAATCTCTATATTTGTTTATAATATAATTTATACCTTCTTTTTAGTAACTTCTTAATAATTAGGCAGTTAGTTCTTCAAAACATGTATGAGTGTGCAGTGCTACATCACCTGAAAGGGCTCATCTTGATCAGCTCATATTTTGGGGTTCTTCATCAGCTTCTCTCTTTCCTGTCAGTCAGCATGTCACCAACAACTCCCTACTCGCATTTCTTCTGATTCTGTTACTAAAGGGCTGCAGGATAAGCTGGATACTCAGGTGCTCCACACTGCCCCAGCCAATTTGGCTGTCCAAACTCCACAGTACCTCAGGCTGTGAAGACAAAACCAATAAAGTTACTATTCCTGAGAGGCAGGCGACCAACAGGCTGCTGAGAGAGAGCTCACACCTATAGCAAAACATGTGAGCTCTTCACCTAAAGCCCATCTGATGCAATACTTTACAAACTTCCTACAGATGTAACTAAAATGCTGCTAGGTACCCAGAGAGCATAAAGGGGACATAAACAGTAGATGAGAAACCAAGAATGGAATCTGAAAGTGGAAACCTGTGGGATTAGGAAGTAAGAAATCAGAGTAGATCTCACTGGAGCCAGAAGAGAGAGAACAAAGAATAACATGAGAAAATAAACACAGAAGGGAGAGGTACTATTGTAGGCATCAAGGGGCTGGATGAGGAAACCAGGACCATCAGACTTCAAAGGGATGAGATTAAGAGCACAGAAGAGGAATGAGCAGCTCAAAAAAAGGAGTCTGGGGGAAAGAGCAGAGGTGAAGAAGAGAGAGAAAAGACTGCAGCAAATGATCCAGCAGCAGAGATAAGTACATTAACATAACTGGGTGAATAAAACAGGACCTAAGCCTGAATTCACAGACTCTGTGTGAAGGGTTGCTCCTGTAGTAGTTTGTCTGATGTAGTGACAAAGCATCATGAACACAGATTGACCACCTCTGTAAAAAAATAGTCTTGTAAGTATGATTTAAGTCTGTAGCATCAGTACGGTGTGATGTTTACTGTTAAGAAAAATTATGCACTGACTAGATTACTTTTTTCTTGCCAGTTTTCCCACACATGGTGAAAAAGCTCAATACAGGCCTGCACGTGATGATTATCATATTCCTCTGTGTGGCCATTTTCTTTTCTCTGGTCAGTTTTGGATTCTGCATTCTTAACGCAATAAAAGTTCCGTACCGGGCTATTAAAGGTCCAGCAGGAGTGTGCCTTTGGAACTTCCTTGCAGGTAAAATCATTTACCAGTATTTTTCATTAGTCACAGTCATGCAAAATGTTAAAAGTTCCTTCTCTTGCTTACTAAATATCTCCTCAACTTAAATACTTGTGAATAAAATGCAATTAGCAGTGAATTCTCATCTAGCAAAACAGAACGGCCAGGTGGCATCTCAGTTTACTGTGTCTAGTCAACTTTTTTCAGGAGCTGTGAATGCCAGTCTGTAGGCTCCATATTGCTGAGAAAAGGACTTTATTACAAACTCTGGTATGATGTTTGGCTGTACAATAAAGACTAAGCATTTTGAAGGTGTTTAAGCCATGCCTAAGTCTATATTCTGTATAATGCTCACTGTTGTATTCTGTAAGCCTTTCTGAAGCAGAATGAGTATGTCTGTCTTGTTTTGACAACAATGCTGAATACTTTCATTTTGTTACAGGTGGATTTGTAGTACTTGCAGTCACCAGCTTTATGGCTGCTGTGAATCTTCATCACCTCACAGAAAGAATTGCCAATTTCCGGGAAAATGTCTTTCAATTTGTTATCTTAGAAGAGCAGTTTGAAGACTGTTATTGGCTTTGTGTGGCAAGTGCCACAGCACATGCAGTAAATTTGCTGCTAATAGCCATTAGTGGGATTAATTTCCCTAAAATTAAGACTAAAACAGAAGAAGCAAATGTTACAGCAGAAGATATCATGTACTAATAAATCTACACAAAACTACTTTGGTCAAGTGAACTGTCATGACAGAAACAGCCTCTTGGCTCTTCAGCTTTTGATTTGGATGGAAAATTGTGGTATAAACAGGAGTAAAGATGTCACTTATGTAAATGTGCAGTATTTTTAAGGTCAGTCTACAAGACGTGCATGGGAAAGTGAGAAAAACAAATGCTACAAATATAATTATTCTCAAAACTGACCAGTATGTGACCAGCAGTGAATATATGCTGTTCACAGTTTTTAGAAAATTCGCATTTTAAGATATTTTAGAAAATAAGACAAAATATGATTTCATCAAAACCAAGTGTCTTTTTGTTTATAAAGAAAATATGTGTATCACAAATCTTTGATACTATAAGGGTATGTCAAAACAGAAAATTGACTATTGATGTTTGCCAATTACCTCCACAGAATTATCTGGAAAATGTTGGGAGGGCCACATAAGGGATGTTTGATGATGTTATACTGCATTGAAAAGGAAAACTTCATAATCTGTGAGGCTGCAGTTAAGGGGAAGAACAGGTTAAGTATGTGTGAAATGTTTTTGAAACAGAAAATATCAAACCTCACAAAGTAAAGAAGTGAGAAAATTAAAGGTTATGGTATGCTAGTAGACTATGAAAAAAAGTATCGTCTGCAGGATGAAGGTTTCATTGCAGCTTCTATAAGTGAACAGAATCTAAGTAATAGCGCTTTTAGATAACTTGGAAAATAATCATCTGCCAGATTGTCTTCAGAACCCTGTCAACTTTTACGTCTATCTGAAACCAAGTGATGTATGATGAAACAGTATTAAAATGAATAAAAATGGTTAAATTGATGGAAAAGTTACTTTGTAAAGAATTACCATAATTTTGACAGGCATTCAACCAGTTCTTGGGTCATGAATATTTCAGAGAAAAGAATATGCCATTAAGCACATCAGTTTTAGAATGTGACTACTATAGGGAACACATACCAACCTATTAGCAATAGAACCTACATGTAATTGAAGAATGTCTTTGAATGAATGAAAAAAGTTATCAACTAAATTAAAAAAATTATTTTGCAGTCACTCTTTATCAGACCACTAGGTTGTATAACGCTATTCTTGTGAAAAGCTCTTTGAGAAAAATAGTAACTGTTTTAGGGGAAAAAAAACAGTGTTTTAAGAACACATCAGGATATACAAAAATTTCTTATTTTTTATTTGAAAAGATTTCCTCACAAAAATAATATTGTAAGGGTCAAGTATTTTCAGAAGTGTTTAAAAACTTATTTTATGTACCCAAATTACTAGTTTTATCACTGAAGTGTGGAGAACACTCAGTAAAGAAAGTTGCTAGAGTAAGCTGATACTTAACATGTTTGCTGATTAGGCCACTTAAGATATTTAAAGAAAGATCTGTAACTCAGCTTAAGCCTATGAGTTTAATATCTTTGTCCCAGAGACTTATTTTCTATGCTCTTTTTACTTTGTTTTAATCTAAAGACCAATGAAGTAAATTCTACTTTCATTTGGTATTCTTATAAAATCAGTTTTACAGTTGTAAAGCTCTATTCAGACTACTCTTAATTTACACAGCAGACTCAAATCACTATGTTCACTGAACTCTTCAGTAGTGGATGTGCAAGCTCTGTGTGAGGTAGGAAATGAAAAGTATTTGTCCTTTTCAGCACACATGCAGCAAGACCAGCAGACATTTGGCGGTCAGTGTCCTAGTTTCAGAGGAAATGTTATGAGCTAAACTCAGCCTACAGATGTAATGAGCCCTGTTCATTACTGCAGCCTATGCCATATCTGGTTTTGGCCTTACAAGTTTAGCAGGATTATGAATGACGCAGAAATCTGTGAAGGTGCTTCTACAATAAACTCTAATAATCTGTCTTTTTCAAGATGGTGTTAGCCACTTTTTTTTTTTGAGCACTAGAAGTTTTGTTTCAAGTCTCATAAAAATTTAAGAGACATCTGGAAAGTTTTCATGAGTTCAGACCACTGTTACAATTTTAGCATACAGGAGAGTCAATAAGGCAGAAAAAGTGATTCCTAATTTATACCACCCACTTACCTCACTGTTCTAATTTTACTCATGCTTTCACTCAGTCTCTACCCTAGGCCATACCTCCTGGAAGATGGTGTGATGCCCAGTACATGGATATAAACCATCCCAGTCTGTGAAGGGGCCTGAGATGGGAACAGCACAGTACTGCCTAGAAAACTGCCCCCAGAGGCCTCTGTGGTACCAACAGCTTCACCTCCCAGAAGACTCTGAGTGGCTCTGAAATAGAAGACCTTAAACTGCAGTATAATTACACAAGTGGAAAATGAAGTATTTGTCATTTGTAATTGTATTATATATAATTTAGAAGTAGTAGTACAGAAAGAATTACATTGTAACATGTAACTTAGCCTTTACTAAATATAATTCCCTTTAGGAAGTGAAAAGGAAACATTTTAAAATCCTCTACATAGGATGATTGCTTCACAAATGCTTTTCAGTAATACTGATATGCATGTATTACAACATATTTTTCATATTCCTAATGAACTGCTTAATGCCCTCCAAACTTCCCCCAAAAACTACTGAGGCTCTTACTACTGCGTAAGAGCCATGGGAGTACTTAGGCAAGAAGACTAAAGATTTGTTGGACTGTGGCAGATGCACCCACCCTACTGAA
>NW_010183323.1:0-475 GCF_000695765.1 Mesitornis unicolor
GAGCCTCTGGCAAAAAGCACTGGGAGAGACTAGAGGCCGCCTCTTAGGATTTTGGAGTCGGGAATATAAAGGTTCTGAGGCCAACTATACTCCAACTGAAAAGGAAATACTGGCTGCCTATGAGGGAGTTTGAGCTGCTTCAGAAGTGATTGGCACTGAGGCACAGCTCCTCCTGGCACCCCGACTGCCAGTCCTGGGCTGGATGTTTAAAGGAAGAGTTGCATGCCCACCGATGCCACCTGGAGTAAATGGACTGCCCTGATAACCCAGCGAGCTCCAATAGGGAGCCTCAATCGGCCAGGCATATTGGAAGTGATCACAAATTGGCCAGAGGGTACAGATTTTTGAATGCCACCAGATGAGTTGGTGACCTGCGCTGAGGAAGCCCCCCCGTATAATGACCTCTCAGATAATGAAAAGCAACATGCTCTTTTTACTGATGGGTCCTGCCGCCTTGTAGGAAGTCAGTGGAGGT
>NW_010183324.1:0-3979 GCF_000695765.1 Mesitornis unicolor
GGGACTTTTGACAAGAGATGGAGTGATGGGACATGGGGTGATGGCTTCGAACTGGAAGAGGGGACATTTGGGTTAAATATAAGGAAGAAATTCCTGGCTGTGAGGTGGTGAGGCCCTGTCCCAGGTTGCCCAGAGAAGCTGTGGGTGCCCCCTCCCTGGCAGTGCCCAAGGCCAGGTTGGCCTTGGCTTGGAGCAGCCTGGGCTGGTGGAGGTGTCCCTGCCCATGGGGGTTGGACGGGGGGGGCTGTGAGGTCCCTTCCCACCCAGACCATTTGTGATTCAATGTTTTTAAGCAAATGTGTTTCTATAATCCAGAGTGGGGATGAAGCCAAGGTGCCAGAGACACAGGAAAGTTCCCCATGGTCATGGAGCACCCTGACCTGCTCCAAGACCCATTGCCCACACCCTGCCTGTGTTTATTCCCCTCACAGGCGTTGGACGGCTTCTTCTTCGTTGTGAATCGCGAAGGGAGGATCGTCTTCGTCTCCGAGAACGTGACCAGCTACCTGGGTTACAACCAGGAGGAGCTCATGAACACCAGTGTCTACAGCATCCTGCACGTGGGCGATCACGCCGAGTTCGTCAAGAACTTGTTGCCGAAGTCTCTAGGTAAGAGATCCCTTCAGGTGGATCTTTTTATCAACTATTTCTTGAAGAGAGCTGTCAGAAACGCTGTTATGTTTTCAGTGGTGCTGGCCTTATATTGGTTTTTATAGCTATTATTATTTTTTCTATTGTTTACTGGGAAATTCAATATACCCAAGCCAGGTAATGATCCATAAACCTTTACTGAGTGAAGCAAAAAATCAATATTAGATTTTTTGAATAAATACCTGGTGAATGATGACAATATTGAAGTCATCTTCCCTTCACCTTTCTCTACTAAGAAAAACTCTTTGGCTTTGGCTTTTGGATGGGAAGAACCAACTCCTGTGGCCAAAGTGAGGGGCACACATGGGAGCTTTGGGGACATGAGGAGATTCTGAGGTGTTGATCTGGGGAGACTGAGCCCATTGGCTTATCCCAGTTCATTTAGGAAGTCCTCCCCAGCTGGTTTCAATATTTTGCATGGGGATGTGCTGCATTTTGGGGTATGAGAGGAAGTCATGGTGTAAGAGTTGAGCTCATGATGATCCCCTGCACTGGGAAAACAAAGAGTTGTGAGGATGGGAGGAAGCAGCAAGTGGTGAAGGCAGCAACCAAAGCAGAAGGTTTTATTCTCTGACTGGAGCTGAGCATCCTCTGGGTGACTCCCATGGGTGAGACATCTCTGATTCCTCATCCACTCACACCTTGGAAGACACACAAAAGCAGATGAACCTTTTCCAAGTAGCGTGACTTAAAAAATAGGGTAAATAAAATGATGTCTTAAACCACTTAAAGCTACGAGCACTCATCAGATTGAGCTTGGAGAGGTTCAGGCATCAGCTTTCCCCTGTGGTACCCAGTTAAGGTTGAGTACTTTGTCCTTTATTAGATGTTACAAACTCCTCAGCTCTTCTCCTAGGTCAGGTTACATGAAAGCTTCATAACCTACTCGTGGCAAAATCATCCACAAAGATGCTGTAAAAGGGTTAGCAACATCTTTCAACTGGTGGCCAGAGGTGTTTGGAAAAGCCAAGTTACAGAGAATAATCAAAGGGAAAGGTTTTGCTGCTGTGGTACCAGAAGGTCTTGCTGCTGACTTAACCCACAAATGGGGAAGATGCAAAGAAAAAGTTAATTTCTATGGAGATGCTCAGCTGGAGTTGATGGAAAAACCCCAAGAGTGTCACTCTGGGGGGATTTCAAGTACAACAGCACCAGAAGGGAGTCTCTCCAAGCTCTGGAAGTGACCCAGAGACCCCGTACCTCAGTTTCCCTGCCTGTAAGATGGAAATAAGACCTCCCGGTGATGTAAGGAGCAACCCATTAATGTCAGCGTGATGAGTCTCATTTGTGCTAATCTCATTTGGGGTTGCTGTGCTCTTAGGGTTCAACTGGGAGTGTGGGTTTGGGCTTTCTTCCTCCAAACCGGTGCTTTTCCTCGTCCCCTTATCCAAGAGGTCCTCAGGAATTTGGGAGGGTGTGCGCACTATGCAGCTCCTAACAACCCCTCTTCTCCTCCTTCCTCCATCCCCCAGTAAATGGAGTTCCTTGGCCTCAGGAAGCGACCAGGCGCAACAGCCACACCTTCAGCTGCAGGATGCTGATCCGGCCGCCCGATGAGCCGGGAGCGGAGAACCAGGAGGCTCGACAGCGCTACGAGGTGATGCAGTGCTTCACCGTGTCCCAGCCCAAGTCCTTCAAGGAGGAAGGAGAAGGTAGGGGACAGCATCATAGACGAAATTTCCCCTCAGATCCAGCCTCACCCTCCCCTGGCACAACTTGAGGCCATTTCCTCTCATCCCATCACTTGTTATGGGGAGCAGAGCCCAACCCTGCCTCGCTACCCCCTCCTTTCAGGAGCTGCAGAGGGGATAAGGTCTCCCCTCAGCTCCTCTTCTCCACTTGAACCCCCCAGCTCCCTCATTGCTCCCCAGCATTCGGCTGCTCCAGACCCCTCCCCAGCTCCCTTGCCCTTCTCTGCCCACGCTGCAGCCCCTCCATGTCCTTTTTGGGGCCCAAAACTGACCCCAGGATTCGAGGTGCAGTGCCCAGCACAGGTGAAGGATCCCTGCCCTGCTCCTGCTGCCCACACCATGGCTGATACAAGCCAGGATGGCATTGGCCTTTTTTGGCCACCGCTGGCTCATGGAATGGTTTTGGTTGGAAAAGACCTTTAAGATCAAGTCCAACCATCGAATCAGCCCTAAATCCGCCACTAAACCATATCCCTAAGCACGACATCTCCTCGTCTTTTAAACCCCTCCAGGGATGGGGACTCCACCACCTCCTGGGCAGCCCCTTCCAGTGCCTGAGAACCCTTTCAGTAAAGGAATTTCACAGTGATGAAATGTCCTCTGCTCCCGACCCCACTTTCAGGGTGGGGAGGGCAGTGCAGGCAGGACCAGGGTGGTCAGGGCAGACAGCAGGACGGGCTGGGTACAGCAGTGCAGTGATGTGGGTGCTGACACCTCACCTTGTGCCTTCACTGCTGCCAGACCACGGCACTGCCCACACATTTTTGGGCTGAATCAGCCACCCAGGACTTGGCCATGGGCACCGTTGCTTTCCTGCAAGTGCCCTAACACTCCCTTTCGGCGTCCCAGCTATTATTTTCCAGCGCATTAGCTGGATTAATCCGTTGCGGTTTACACAGGAGATCATGACTGGAAGGAATAAATTACGGTATTTTATGACCAAATGCTTTGCCTGAAGCCGACAGTTGCTGGCTTTCAGTGCCGACTTTTATTGCGCGACACTGCCAGATCCGAAAAGCTTTTACAATTAATTTCTCCAAGCGCTGGAAACCTCTTTTCCAGCAAGTTTTACAGCGTTTAGACAGAGCCGATTTGCTTTGAAGGGCTGGAGGATTGCTCGGGGTAAACAATTCCTGGGCCAGACACGGCGATCAAGCCCAGCAGTGATATTTTAATTAAAATGTTGAATACGAGAGGTGGTTGTAGCATCGAATTTTCATGTTCTCGGTCCCTTCTTCTCTCACTTGGGCAGATTTCCAGTCGTGTCTGATATGCATCGCGAGACGTTTACCTCGGCCGGCAGCCGTCACCCCTTCCGAATCCTTCGTGACCAAGCAAGACACCACAGGTAACGGCCCCGGATTTGTTGTCCCCAGGGGTCAGGACCCCATAGCACAAGCGTGGTCCTGTTCTTTGCAAATGGCAGTGATGTGGTTGCCACCTCAACTGATCCAATACTCCAGCCCCACGCCCTGCACCCAGCCCCTCTCTGCTCCTTGGATTTTGGGGGCTGTTGAGGTTGCTGATTGATGGGAATGAAATCATCATCACCTTCAGTTCCAACTGGAACCAGTCAACCAGTCACAAGTGGTGTTCCCCAGAGCTGGGTTTAGGGGCCAGTCCTGTTTAACATCTTG
>NW_010183325.1:0-57776 GCF_000695765.1 Mesitornis unicolor
AGTTGGCCTCAGCCCATTGGTTCAGTCTATCTAGGTTCTTGCTCTTCATCTGCAATGGCCAAAGTCCAAGCAGAGCCCTGCTAGTTCGTCTGCCTCCAATCCTGATCTGTGTGTTCCTGAATCCAGTTCCTGCACCCTGCTCCCACCCGTTGCTGGGTCTGGTCTGTGACTTCTCCAGTGCCCTGCTCCACAGAGCCTCCGGTGACGTAATCATCAACCATTGGAGGAGGGTCTGGGGGGAGGATTTTATATTGGTTTTATATATATATAGTTGTAAAAATTTGTATATATTTCATTATTTTTCCTATTTACATTATTATCCTTTAGCATTAGTATTATTGCTTCATCAAGTCTGTTAGTTTTATTTTCCAACCCATAAGTCTCTCTCCCTTATTCTCTTTCTCTTCCCGTTCTGGGGAGGGGAGAGGGGTTAATACAGAGCATCTGTCCAGTATTTACTGTCCAGCCCAGCCCTAAATCACAACAGGTGGAATAAAAGTTTTCCGCACCCCGGCCCCTCAGGATTCAAGAGAACCTTATCTTCAAAGCACCACACACTTCACAGCAAGTCACCTGAATTTGAGCAGATAACCATCAGAAAATTCTTATAGCATTGAGGGGTGAATTCTCATTACTGTTTCTTGCCTGTTTTCATGGAATAAATTGGCTTCCACATCTCTCCTTTTAAATATGTTTAACATTTGTAAATACCCTGGCTCTTCCAAGTCTGAGACTCTAGCCCAGCCAGCTCACTTCAGTATCCATCCAAAGGGAGTTCACTGAATGTAAATAAAGGGTGTCCCAACTGTCTGTGTTTTGGTCCTAAAGTAATTTCTGTTCACTTTAATCTGAGAATGAGGATTCGAGCAAAATAGTTATATAGGCCTGACAACAATGATTCAAATTTTCCTCCTCTCTAAATTCATGAGAACAGGAGTAAAACTGGAGAAAAATAACAGTTCTGTTGAAAAGTCCTGAGCACATACTAGTGGAAACTTTTAAGAGGCTAATAAATAAGGCCATTTGAGTGAAAGAGGGTTTTATTCTCAGCTTGAGACTGCAGTGGCTGAAACTGATATGCAGCCAAATTAATATTGGGAACTCTCAGCAGAACTGAACTCTTTTATTAAGTAGTAGTTACTCCTGTTCTGAAGTAAAAGCTTTAGCTAGTCTGTGATTAGCAATGTATATTGATTCAGTGTAACAACAATGGAAGAGGGTATCAAGAGTAATTCTATCTGTCAAATTGAAGAAATACTTTCTAAATTTGATGAGCAGAATAGCAAATAGAAGACAGTAATCTTTGAAGGGAAACTGGCTCATATGCGTGGAAAGATGTGCATATCAAAGATGTCTGGAGGTAGGTACTGAGATAAGTAAGCCAGCTGAGGTTGCCTTTATGATAATGAGCAGGACATAGTGGGCTCACCCTCCTGCCACAGTCTCCAAGCCAGTGCATGTGCCTTTTAAAATATTGCTGATTTTTAAAAACAAAATTATAGTACATCTCAATGTGAGGATATTAATACTTTGTCAACACATGGCATCTTCCCTCAGAAAATCTGCAAGGCCTTTTTTACACTGGTTAGTTCTTAAAAAAGAACCCTATTACTGTAAGGAAACCCCAAACTGAATTCCATAATTCTGCTTTAGCTCTACTGATGTGACACCTGGTTTACAGCAAAAAACAAAAGCACAGATAGAACTTTCTGAAACTTATACAGTGAAAACAATACAGATATATTAAAATTTTCAGTTGTATTCACTGATATTTAGGAACCTTAAAAAGGTGGTATCTGACCATTTCAGTAGTATTGAAATTAAATTCATGACCAGTGTGCTCAAAAAATAAATTTCATTGTTTGGTCAAAGTCATACATATGAAATAAGCAGAACCACAAATGTAATCAATGTACTATATGAAGCAAAGCTTCACATTAGCATTCATACAGACAATTTCTTCTCACTAGTGTAAGTGTTTACATTTCAGGAAATGAAAGAGATTAGCTGGTTGTTTTAAGCTGCACACATTTGCATTGACTCATTCTGGAAAGTTTTTGTCAAGATGAGTATCCACACACTAATTCCTACTACTTATCAGGGTACTCCCCACTTACCAGTAGTAGAAACACTAGCAAAACACTTTGGGGCACATTAACTGTGCTAATGACAACAATAGTTGTCCCCATCTTTGAAACAGAGGATTAATAATAAAAAATAATGAATAAACCATTACGGGATTGCAGGAAAGGATGGAAAACACAAAAATAATGATTCACCTTTTAGCTAAAAAAGTCTGAGGGCAGAGTTCCAGGTAAGCAATTTCTTCTTTAAAAGACACCAAAATAAGTATCCAAACCAGAAGGCAACTTGAAAATAGTCTGTTTGTTTATCCAAACTACATTTAACCTGGTGCAAAGCACAGAGCTGTGTTTCTTGATTCACCTTTGCTCCTAGTTGTAAGCAATGAGGTTGAACATGTGTTCAGGACTGGAACACAGTGCTGTGCTGGGCAGCACCAAAGGCAGGTACAGCCAGAACTGCTGCTTACAAACTTAGTAAAGTATATGAATAAGCCTATTGGTAAGAAAAATGCTAAGCTTTTTAAAATGCATCCTTCAGTTGCTTAGCTATATTTTCTGCCTGAACGTTCCCTCCCACACTGTTAGTGTGTTATTTTAAGGAAAAGAAGAGTATGAGTCTATCCTCCTGACAGTCTGAGACCCAGGCAAGTGGGCAGGATTTCTGGTCTGTAGAGTCTTGTAAGGTGTTTGTACAGTCGTGTTTTTAAGGTCTGGGCTTAAACTGTGCTATTCCATTTGCTAGAGCACTACATTAAATATACCTTTCATGTGGAAGAGCTACAGACCTACCTACCACATGAAGAACTTTTAAGAATAATATACCTAATTTTACCAACCATTGAGGTTTTCACAGGCTGAGTACTGCCAATGGGTTTGAGGCCTATTTCCCCAAACTCTACTCTCCCTAGAACAGAGGTAAAAAGCCTAGGAAGGGTAAGAAAGCAAAAGTGAAGGCAACACATAGGATAACTGGGAAATATTGTAGCCAGTACTGAGCTGTGAGAGGTCTGAAACTAAAAAAGCTCTCACTGGGGAAGGGCAGAAAAATTCACAACCACACTTTTCCTGGAGGATTTATATAGCTGTAGAAACTGAGCCAAATAGTCTGAATTCAACAGCGTTGCCAGTAGCTACAACAGATTTGTTACTTGCTGTAGTTTCCCCACCTAATAATGACCTGGTTGTCCCAGACAGAAATACAGTCCAGCAAAACTGCAAGGTGGGAGGACTTTGGTTAGTTTTAATAAAAACTATTATAGTTTGGGTTGGTTTGTTGTTTGGTTTTTTGTTTGTTTGTTTTGTGGTTTTGTTTTTTTTTAACTATTTCCTGAGCTAAATACAAGAGTCGATAGATGCTGGGTAATGTTTCAAATGAAGGTGTGTAACAAAGCCTCATGATTAAGTATTGCAATAGTATTAGTTGGCCAAAAAGTAATTGCATTTTTTTTTCTGGGTAAATGAAAAGTTAATTTTTCAAGGGAAACAAAACCAATATAGTGTCTGTTTTGTTACCTTTTACCATCTTTCAGGCAACTTCATTAGTCTACACTCAAAAAAGTTCTTCTTTTTGTGGCAGAAAAGAGTTCAAAGAACAACTTGATATCCTCATCAGCAGTGAAGATTGTACCTCACCAGGCATTTTGTAAAGAACAAAGCAAATGGCAGTCTGATGGTGCCAGGTCTGGTGAATTTGGTGGATGTGGTAACACATCCCATCCAAGCTGCAATGAGTGACTTTATTTTATCCTTATTAACTTCAATTGGTCTTCCTGAGCCTGGCATATTTTTAACACCAAAACTTTTGAACCAAAATTGAGCGAACCAAGTCTGACATTGCCATAGTCTTATGGCATCTTCACTATACACATGACATAACTTTTAATGAGCTTGAACAGCATTTTTTCCTTTCAGAAGTAATACAGCAAAATATGATGGAAATGTTCCTTTTGATTTTCCATTTCAAAATTGATGCCAAATAAATAATTGTTGATGAAATTGTGTTTTCTAAAATAAGCTTGAACTGTCAGCTGTCAAGTTACATAATGATTTTGTGACTTAAAATGAAGTTAGTTACATTTCAAGGCATGGTATGTCTGTCTATTAAAAAAAAAAATTACTTTTTGTCCCACCTGATACTTTCATCAGGTAGCAGACTAATCCAGTATCATCCAAACCTGTCCAGTACTAGTTTCTATATGGTAGTAGTTTTGTCCTTAAGAAGCATCACAGTAATAGCTAAAAACAGTCTTTCCTACATTCCACTACAGTAGCACTGGACTACTGCATTGTTGATAGTACAGAAAGAGAATGTAGGTGTGTAAGTGTACCAGCCCTACACTGTTGGTTTTTTTACCTATGCAAATAGTTACAACCTATTACATACAGTCTCAGAAAAGCAAGAACACATTGGAAGAGAAGAGTAATTCAGATAAGAAAAACGTTTTGGAACATGGAGAAGGCTAGAGGAGAGCCCAGGGAGGTGTGTGTGTTGGGAGGACAGCAGGCAGCCTGTATGCAACCAGAGGCAGGAGCAGATCTGGCAACTGATAAAGAAGGTGCTCAAATAAATTGTTTACTCTCAGCAACAGCTTTTAAACTGTGATCTGGCTCTACACGAAGTAGCTACCAGCAGATAGACATACTCAAGTTTTCATTTTTCTTATTAATATGCTCAGGGAAACCTCAGCTTTGCAACCCGGATCACCAAATTACTATTTTATACTTTGGAATCCCCATGCACACCCAGTTTCTAATTCTTGAGTGAGCTTGGAACAGCTAACAGAGAAATCTACCTAAGATAAAGCTACAATATTTTCAAACACTTTTATTTCCCAAACAGAGGCACTGAACAGGCACTTGTAACTTCTGCATGTTCAACGGAACGTGCAAAGTTCAACTTTGACTCAAAATCAAGTTCAACTTCTTGGACAGAGTTTAATAAAAGTTAAAAACAGCACTGAAGACTCACAGAAATTCAAAGTTATTCATATTGAATATTGAATATTGAACTCAGGAAGGATGTCTAAACAATTTGGGGTTTTCTGTTCTAAATCCACTAAAATTATTTTACTGTTTGCCCCACCTTTATCAAGACTTGTTTGCTCTCTTCACCTCTTTCCTATCAAACATTGTCAGGGCTACTTGTGTTTACTTCCTTATTTGCATTCCCTAATGGAGACAAAATGTCCATGCACCCAACAGAGGCGGCAATTTACAAAAACAAAGTCCTAGGTAAAAGCAGCACAACATTATGCAAGATTTTCTCTCTCAAACACTTAGACATCTCTATGTGTCTTCAGCTGAGCAGTTATAACTTGCTGGATGAAGAGCTATTCTGTTTTGCCATAAAACTTACCAACCAGAAATTCATAGGGAAACTTGTCTACCGGACCAGTGGGCCAGATCCAAAACTGAGACACCAGTTCTTCCCAGCATTTAGGACTCAACTATTCTGAACAAAGTGGAAAAACCTCAAAATTTTGTTTATTCGTTGAGCTCCCAAAAGAGAAAAAAAGATGCTTAAACAAGTTGGGATTTGTTTAGGGTTTTGTTGGGTTTTTTGTTTGTTTGTTTTTGTTTTGTTTTTTTTAAAGTTATTAGTCATTATACTTTATTTTACCTATTTAAATATTCTTAATCCTCCTGTTCACAGAGAACATCCCTCACATACACCTTGGGATCTCCACAATATTAAGTACAACATACCTGATTTGGGAAAGACAGGATGAGAATGAGTTAAGCTAAAATACATGGTTTAATAAAATTCCGAAGGGATAAGAATAATAATGACAGCATTATGTTCCTGCCCAGGGTGACAGACTGCAGCTCAGCTTCTGGATTAGGAGGCCACTCAGTAGTGCGTGTGAGCACTTGGAAGGGCAGAAGAGCCTATTGAAGTACGTAATATAGCAAGGCAAGAAGACAAAGTTCTGACATTTATGATTCAAATTTTCTTTTAAACTGCTTCTATTTTTGTAGTAAGTTGTGACTTGGCTAAACAGATAATAGTGAGAAGCAAGCTTATACTTTTGATTTCTTCACTTGTATTAAATTCCTTTGAACAGTGTGGCTTGGCAACCCTACTGTATGAGCCAACACTTTTTTCTGCAGCAGCCCACCACTGAGGTCATCTCAGACACAAAAGAAACCTCATTCTCTGGATTTGTCATTTACTTCAAAGACTATTCATAGGTTACTAGCTAATGATAGGGCAGGGACTATTGGTCTCTGGCCTCATGGCATTTAAAAATTATTCAGAAATAGTGCAGTGCTAGATTCAAATTACTTGTTCATGACACAGAAATACTGGCTTCAAATGTAATTCCTTCTAACTTTATAATCAAAGTATAATGTAAACTACAGTGATAACATGGTACAGTACATTCTCACATTAACATAATTCTGGATAGAAGACCAAAATCTTAGTCCACTGAAGCCAATAAACACCTTGCTAACAATGCTAACATATGCAAGCTTTAGCACATGATATTAGTTTTTTTCTAATACTATTTACAAAATGAAGGTTAGAACTTCTTTCTTCAAAAAGAAATGAAATCTGATAATAATTAATTATTTAAAAAAAAGGTAATTTTGTCTTGTTATTCTTGTCTTGCCTAAAAGACCAGTACACTGGATTTTCCATAATGGCAAAAAATGAGGAGATTGCAAGCATACTTACAGAATCAGTCATATGAGACTTTCCTTAACAATAATTACTGCTACAGGAACACCCAGCAAAGATACAGCAAAAAGCCTGCACCAGTCTGCACATTTAAATGTACTATTATGTACTATAAGCCTTTAGAGGTGTTCTGCCATATCTCCATAAAGCTGCATTTAATAGCTTTATCTTAAGCTGAGGAAAGCAAAGTGGAAGAAAAAAGAGGTAGGCTCAATGTGCATTTGATTTTGGGTTCTTGAATTTGGCAGAGCTCAGCCCAGCCAACTCAATTGCTCCCTTTGAATAGACAAACCCAGAGAATCACTAAAGGGACTGTTCAGAAAAGTCACTCTGTGCAAGCAGCAGGTGATAATTTCTTCCTACACAGGTGGATCTTACTAGGAAAAATAACTGCAAGAACCAAGCACATGATTTTTAAAGAGACTTTAGTAGCTTTGGTAATGAATTCACTTGGGTGAGAGTTTGTATTCTGTAGTAGTTGAACATTTGTCAAGTCAAAGACTGCACAGCTGTAAATCAAAACAGTGCAAACAGGAACAGCTAACATTTAACTTCGTAGTCCCGTTCTTTGACCTTCCCCTGAGTATAGGCTGCTAATCATACAGAACAGCATCTACAAGTAAAATAGGTAATAATTTTTCTTTGCTCAATATTGCCTACCAAGAAGCAATTTTAAAATGAAATTTAAATTACGCTTCATGACTGAAGGTCTGTGTTTTTTTCTAATTGCAGGCCAGGAAAGTGAAATTACTTCTCTGATAAAGGTTTTTTGGTGATGTTTCGTTGGGTTGTTTTGTTTTGTTTTTTCACTTGCACAAAGCTACTGGTTAAAATGAAAAGGTGACAGTATTTGGCTCATGTCAACACATGAAAACGAAATATGAATGTCACAGGAATCAAGAAAGGTCAACCTGCTGGGTGGCAGACCAGTAGCTACTGTTTAGAAACCAGAACAAGCTCCAACAAAGCACCTAAGTCGTAAATATTTACTTCCACCTACTTCAAGCACTGATGCACACAAAGTAAGCCCATGGGGGGAAAAGCTGCATTAAAGGGCAAGTCTGCATCAAAGAAAGCATTAGAAAAAATTTAAATGCTTACAGTAACAATGCACTGGTCTAAAGCCCTTGGTAACCTCCTCATACATCTGAGGGATTTATGAGATCCCTCAGGAACTTAGGCCCTTGTTTTGAAGCTTCGTAAACATTTAGTTAACTGTCACCACCTGCCTGCAGGGTAGCTGGATTTTGCTATGGGAGCAGGGTTCTAAAGAGGTTGCATGACTGGAGGAAAGGGGCAGTGAATGAGGAGTAGAACAGCAAATTTCCTGACACATTCTCTGTTTGCTTAATCTGTGCCAGGTAATACAGGGACACCCCTCTTGTCTCCAAAAATAACAATATATGGCTACACAGCTAACACAATCTGGGACCTGTCTTTTATTCCCAGAAGTGGTACTAGTAGGAAACTGAGGGGCGCTTCTAGCACTCAAAATGATAAAAGATTGTACCACAAACTTGAGAATCTGTGTTTGTAAATTTTGTATTTCTAACAAAATACACTGCTGCTACTGTCACAAGCCTTCAATGCTAACAAGTTTAAATTTTAGAAGAAGCAATTTTACCAGCCCAAAGGCTTCAGAGGGCAGAAGAGACACATCAAAATCAGGTGGATCTAAAGAAACCCATCCACCACACAACTGTTTCAGAGAAAATGGTAAGGAGGTTTTTTATTTGCTTTCTTTAGAAGCATTTACATTTCACATGTTAAACATCTGATCACTCAAGAGGACTAGAGTGGGGATTGGGCCAGATTATCTTAAAAGGTCCCTTCCAACACAACCTATTCTGATTTTCCAAATTAATTGAGAAGATGACATTTTCATTTAATCCAATAGCTTCCTAACGACCATATGACTCATAACTACATAGGACTATTTTCCAACTCTGTATTTGTAAATAGACTTGAAGAATCTTTAATACTTTTTCATTATGAAAAACAGATTTATTTTTTTCTGTAGTTATTCTAACACACAATGATAAGTCCCAACAGCTATGTCAACAGCACTTTCCTGACATACCAACTACAGCATAAATACATTTTTTTCCTGCAAAGCTGTAAAAACTTGTAAGAGAATAAACAAGATTGGAATTAATGCTGTATGAAAGCAGATATGCATGTGTATGAATGCAGTGAGAAACACAGCGGGAGAAGGGTTAAAAGAACAGCAGAGACCAATAATCAAGAGCACCATTTCTAGGACATCTCCCAGGGCACTGATCCATCGAGGAACCTGTTTTTTATTGCATGACAATAATGAAAAAGGGATTAAAGAAATCTTGGGAAACATTGTATTACTTATCACTTACTAAATGTGCTGCTAATTGTGTGGACTGGGTGGAGCGAGAAGTCTTGAGTTACTGATAAGAACCAGAGAGTGGTCTCAAGAACCGGCTAAACCCGACCCCCCGGATTGAGCAAGAACCAGAGAACAACTGAGTCTGCGCACGAGCAAAAGGTTATTAAAGATCACGAAAAGGAGCCCTCCACGACCATCACCAGAAGGTACTGCGCAAGCGCAGTTAGGAGGAGTTTATGGAAATGACTTCCTGGAACTAATCTTAATACGAAGCGGGGATAGATCATGCATTGTATAGGCGTATTGGGAAATCTTATGTATATGTAACATTTTACCGCATATAACCTCGGCGAGCAGCGGCACTCAGCGCACAAGGTCTTAAGAAAAATCTACCTTGCTGCCCACCAGTGAATAAACATACCTACTTTACAATCTTATGGATTGTGGGGTCTGCTTTGTATCCACACGTCAATAAGACCTGCACTCTGAGAAGACTACAGGTTGTCAGTGGCAGATCCTGCTACCTCACACCAGCAGGGTGGCAAAAAGGTTACAGTATAGAACATACAGGGTGATGCATGTGATAACTTGCCAAGAGAACAAAAATACAAAGGAAAAACAGTGGCCTCGGGTTTATGTGACTGAAGGAAGCATAACTCTTAACAGGAAGCACCAACCAGCAATACCTATTGAGACCTGAATTGTATAAGGGACTCAAAATCCCCACACCCAAACCCGAGTTTGTCTGTAGTAAAAAAGACCAGAAACAAGAGGAGGACTTGGAAGCCAGCAGCTCCCGGCCTTTGTGCCACCAACTGCCCACAGTCAGGCCACCGTGGGAACACACATCCAGGTGTTTCTGAGCACGGGAGAGTGACAGTGTCAGTGAAGGAGGCCTATGCAAGGAGGAGCGTGAGCAGGGGGATCAACTTACTTCAAGATTTTGTAAATAAATGTGGTCTCCTTTCATAGTATCCTGCATTCAGCTTGTTAAACTAGGTCTCCCATACAGAAAACAATCCATGTTTATCCATTAATCCATTTCTGCTTTAGCTCTAAAGACTAAGCTGATAGGAATATACATCTTGGAGAAGCGGGGAGGCAGAAAATTATCACTGGTTTCCCAACTGTGTTAATGTTAACTTACTGCATGACGATGAATTTCTCTTTCAGCCGACATACTTTATTTTACACTACAGAACCTGCTGAAAACTTATTTCATAACAAACCTCCAGTTAAAATATATGAGAAAAGAAAATCTCCTTAAGAAACAGTGAATGAGCAGAACATACAGTTTAAGAACTACTTCACCTTTTCACACCTTTTTCCTTGCGAAAAGTGTTAAGATGTCCCCAAATGTTCACAACGTGGACTACTTAGAGACTATCAGAGAACAGGAAGATGACAATAGTCAATATACTAGGATTTTCTTTTTTGAAAATAAGGCTTCTATGTTACTACTTACCTGCATTTCCAGCTTCTCCTTGTATAAATAAAAGCTATTAATCAGCACTCTGAAAAGATGAGTCAAATTACTGGAAGACATACATTGCCAGGTGGCTGGGCACACAGAAGGCAAAGAAGAGAAAATATCTGAGCTCTCATTACAACTGATGGTATTAGGATGACTGATAGCTCTCCCAGCTACAGCACTATCACTGGACTTAAGAGTAACCACTCCAACCCCTAAGATTTAGGGTATGAATGATCCCATATTACTGCATACCAGAGATGAACTGCCAACAAAACATTTAAATAGTAATTATATTATATTGGAAGGACCTGGAGAAAGATAATACAAATCAAAACACAATTTAAAATTCCTGAAATCTAGCAGCGCTTCTTTTGTACGACATGCCAATAATTAAGGTTGCTTCTGAGATCCAATTTAATCCCTAAATTATCAACCCTTAAGATTATATAAATCTTCAAACTTATAAAAAGTCAAGAAGACTATTTTCATCAAGCATGAAAGGTCAGTTTAGTCTAACTTCTTTGACTTTGCACTGAAAAGGTCTAGGAGCATTCAGAGAGTTACTTGCAGCTGGGTGGCAATTAAGAAGCCATAGGTTATCCTGTTTTAGCTGTGATTTGGTGCCTCACTGGCCAATGCTCCAGGTTAGCTGTCCAAAAGTCAGCCATGTTTACTTAAGAGTACTGGCAGTATAAATTGACTCCTTTGATGCTGGCATAGACAGGGACAGGAGTGGGTACATGGTACCAGGTAGTAAAGAGGACTGAACATCCACCAGCTCTGACTCCTTCCCTCATGGCAGTCAATAAGGTTGTTAAACTGACCAAGGCAGTTTCATAGTTGTCTGTTTCTGCCCCATAGCTTCCATTTTCTGCCTACCATATGAGACGGATTGAGATTCTCTGTGTATTTGATTTTTAGGTAACAGCATAAACGCAAATTAGAGAGCAATTTGAAGAGCTTCTCCTGCTTTCCTTCGGGACCAATATTGCTAGTATCAGCAAAGCAAGGACTTGAAGACATGGATATGAAGAGTTACATCATGAGACACAGCACTGACTCAGTTTAAATTTCTGGAAGGACAGGTAGGGAACTGAAAGAAGAAAATATTTATAACTGTGCAAAGAACTGTGATTTGAAAGTGTCAAGTGTCTCCACGCACCCAAGAAAAAACTTGGAGCTGAAAGAAAATACTTCCAGTGTTGGGCTGCAGTTCTTTATTTCTGATTCATATGTATATATATGCATACAATGATATTAAGTATCCTTGTATTGCTTAATCTATAATTTAAGTCAGTATAGGTCTTTTAACACAAAAAAGTGCAACTATTAATTTATATTTTATTTGAGCACTCCAATACACAGTAGAAAAAAATCTGTATATAAAAGACTGTATCTGTGCAATTATATGTACTATATTTCTCTTCCAACAAACTACTGATTTAATAATATTGATATATAATTGTTAGTATAATATAGACTTGCCATATTGTAACATTAAAAAACTTTTCAAAATACATTAATAAGCAAAGATAACCATAAACTGATCTTGCAATTATTTCTGCACCATGGCACTGATGCCCCATTTTGTTTTAACATGACATTTGACTTAAATTCTTTCTGTCTCTGGCTGCCATTCTTAGGCGTACACATTAATCACATTCACATACAACTTTGCTGTTTAGTAATTTTACACAAGGCCTTTAGAATTAAACTCACCTCTGAGCTGACATCCACCGCTAAGCCCACAAATCTCTTATATCCCCAGTTAGGTCTCAAACAGTGCATAAAGATTTGTGTTGAACCTCGGCTTTGTGGTGACTTCTTTAGCAAACACTTCTCTCACCTATAGCATAATGCAAATCATTTGGCTCACTCTAGATGGCTTAAACTACAGGTCTACAGAAGATGTGACTTCATGCTAGTAGATGCTTTTAATAGGTTAGATGTAGGTGGAGTTTAACTAGCATCTGGAAGTTAATACAAATATTAATCTGTACATAAAACATTATCCCCAATATACTAAGTGACAGCAATTTTATAAGGCAGACACAAGCCAAGATTCAAATATATGAGAAACAGTGGAAACTACCAGGTCCTAATTTAGGGCAAGGTTATAGAGCAGCAACAATGGTCAGCAGGACTAGGCCCTTCTCTATGAAAATTAAAAGAAACTGGCAGAAAGATGCGATGCAGCTGGCTAGCTAGTATAATAGACACACTGCACCACCTTTCAGTACAGAGCAAGGCCTGCAGAGGTGCAGATATTTCAGTTGGATGCTGGCAGACAAGAAAGCATCTGGCAAGCTCTTGCCTTTCTGACAATTTTGTCAATCTTCATTACAGTAGCTGAAAGGTGCACACACAGTGATGGACACTCACTTCCTTTCCTGCAGACTGCCTTGCAAATACAAGACACAAATTGACAAAGATGGAAATGTGCAAGCCACAGAACAAAAATATCAATTTTTAAATTGAAGGATGAAATATAATTTTTACTCTCAGTTTAGATCCTACTGAAAAATCAAGGATCACACTGTCCTGCCTTTTGCTTAAACCTTGTTACCCAAGAAACCTTTTGCTTGTCTTCTCTTTAATTAATAATTCTGGACTGGAAGTAGGACTGGAACACACATAAAACAAAGGTGCAAATTATCTTGAGTTGTTGTGTCTGAGGACTTATTTGCAAAGTAAAGAATACACAGATATAATTCTAGAATCTCCTGAAGAGAAGAATAATATTACAGAGGGTATATAACACTATTACTTCTGTTAGGACATCCCAAAAGACCGGTGAGTTAGCAGGTTTGGAAAGTACTGCAGTTATTTTCCAGTGAATAAGGACTTGCAGTGCAACGTCTTCTGTGCCAGTACACAGGACAGCAGCAAACAAGAAATGCTTAGTTTTTTTTTCCTTTTCATGTTTTTACTGCTGTGTTCTATGACACAGAAAAAATGCATTGCAGTACTTTTTTTTTTTAATACTAGATACACTTTGAATAATACTCTGACATCTATTCCTAACAAATGAAGGTGACTCCTAACTGTAGAGGTATACATTTAACTTTCAATTTTTAGTAGAAAATATTAAGTATTTGTTTCACATTCATAGCCTTTACGATTGGAGTTAGGATGTCATCTGAAGACTAACTAATAACCAGGCCCAAAACTCTGCTTCTTTCCATGGCATCAGGATTGGTCCTTTTGGTCTTCTTGAATTGCTGAATGACACAGAAAAATAATAAACCAAACAAAATTAACCCAAATTGCCTATTGCACACCATGATCATGGATGTCCAGGTGATAAAAATCCAAGCAAACCATCTTCTCCAAATGCCTGGCAGTGATGCTTTCTATTTCAGGGTCATGTCAATGCTATAGAACAAAAGCAAAAAAAACCAAACACCAATGACAAACAAAACAAAAAAAACCAAACCAAAACAAACACAGAACAACGACAAAAAAGAAATCAGTGCTACAAAACACATGGGTAGTCATTTCCCCAATCCTCAGCTCCCACAAAATGTTTAACACTAAGCATCCTCATCGCTCATTTACATAAGTAAATACATTGGTGTCAAATACTTCACACACATCCTATCTACTATAATACGAAAAATACACAATTTAATAACATCTGTTACTGTTTTACTAAAATTAATAACATTCCCAGCAATTCCACTTTGAATTAGACACCAGATGTGGAACAATCCACTGGTAGAAAGACACCACAGTGTGGCAAGATATAGGTGCCCCTAAAAACTTTTATAGAAGTACAACTTTGCCATTTAGTGCAAAGCACATGTCATCACATACTTTAGAAGCATTCTTCAGAATAAGAAGTTGTCATCATAAACATTACATCAAATTACAGTTTTCCTCACAGAATACATAACCATTTAAGGCACCTTCAGCATTTATGAATTGTTACAGATCACACTGTGAATTATTTAAAAATTATTTTTTTCTTTTAAAGTAAAAAAAAGTTGAATAAAATACAATATAAAAGAGCATGACAACAGACAAAGGCCTTTGGAATAGATATGAAAAAGGCAACAGAAGCAAACTAAGACCTGGGCAGACTCCAGAGAGGTTTTGTCAGAAAGCATACAGAAGAAAAGTCTGTAAAACTGCTATTATCATTGTGGAGACATTTACATGAGAAATCCTATCTGCTGAAGAAATGACAGTGGAAATGAGTGATACGACCACAGGAAAATTGTCACTTCTGAAGACAGATTCATATTTACACAGAAAAAATAAATAGCAGGAATTAGCATTAATTTGGCCCAAACTGTATTTAAGCTAAGTATAAATTCTCTTCTCATATTGCTTTTTGCTGCCCAGCTTCTCTTTTGAAAATAGGAGAAAAATTGTTCAGGCGACAAAAAGGCCAAAGTCATAAATCAAAAGTTTTTAACTTGTTATTTACTGTCTGTTCTCATAAAAGACAGTTCTCCTTTTGACCCATTACAGAATAAACAGTGACTGAGGGGGGGAAGACGCTTAGCGATGTTATTGTCAACTGCTCCAGGAATCAGCAATTTAGCTTATGGTTCTAGCCTACATATCAGGTATTATACTGTGATAGCCTACCAGAGTACAATTTTATTTTTAAAAAGTGACAAGAAAAAGCTCTGTTCTATTTATGCATCTGCTACATGTATTTCTAATTATTTGCTTCCTTATTAATACTGATATAATATGGATTCTTTCACTGAGGAGTAAGGTTTAATACATGCCATTTCCTGAACAATATTCCACTGTGAGACATCAGTGTATTTCAACACACCAGTCAGATGGTTAGGGACAGCAGAGTCCCCAGTCACTCCTCTCCTCTACACACTGGCCAGGAACACACTCACTGCTGCAATGGGCAGTTCTCCTGACATGGTATTCTGGCAACAAACTGTTAATGCTCCCTGCTACTAACTGCACAGTGAAGGGCTTTCCATTCACATGCTTCAGTTATGGTATCATACAGGAGGAACAGCATGTCAGAGGACTGACAGACTCCCATTTCCAAGGGAACCAGCCCAGCTTTCGAAGTAAGGGACATAAAGATACTGGAGATTTAGTCAGGGAAATAACTATGAAAGAAGCTGAGAAGCACAAAAAGCAATGAGAAGGAAGACTATCAAAAGCATGATCTAGAAAGCAAAGTAAAATATAGGGCTTTTTAATCTCTGAATGAGAATGGCAAGTCTACCACTTTACTTCTAATTAAGGATAATGCATAGGACCATCTTCGCTCATGTTGCATTTTTTCCTGTTTTTCACATAATTTAACCTGAATATCCTCAAGCTAAGAATTCCATCTTGGAAATTCTATGCTTGGAAATGGCCAAGGATACTTTAAATCTATCTGCAATGCAAATATAATAAATCCTGACATCAGTGCTTTTTCTGATTGCATATGTTGAATCAAGTTCCTGAAAATAACTATAAAAGCATTCAGGTCTCCAAAAAGCTTTATGGAGTCTACCCAGCCTCAGTTCCTATCAGCACAGTTGTAAAATAATGTTAAAATGTAATGACAGTATTAGACAAATTCTTACTCCTGCTCCACTGAAGTAATTTCTGGATCATTTGAGAGGCAGCTAGTTCTGGGTAGAAGGAAAAAGACGTAGTAGTAAAGATTTCTTCTGTTTATTTCTTTCTCTTTTTAAATATGACATCAAATTTGGGGGATGTAATAACTAACTGCAGTGAGTATCTTTGACAGCACAAACACATAGATATTACTAAACAGGAATGCAGTGAGCTTAGTGTCTGAAACACAAATTAGTTTGAGTAATAAATTTTTAAGCTACTTCCTTAAGTTGGGGAAGGGGAATGCACTTACAGTGACTTCATACATCAACAATAACCAGTGATGCCTCATGTGAATATTTAGTTCCCCTTTCACTTGCTATGCTGCAGCCTGCACTCTTTAAAATGAAATAACAAGAAAGCAGCTTTCTTCCACAGAGTTTTCATTGTCATATACTACAATGCATTTGAAAATGCTTGAATAGAAGGGATAGAAGCTGTATTTCAAGGTTGGGTGGGCCTCTTTTGTTAAACAAAATATTCAGGTGGTATCAGATAACTGCTTATTCAAATTTACTACTTCTGAGGCAGTCCAACTGCTAGAATCAAAAAGCAGTGGCCAGTGTTTTGTGTATTTCTCTGTGGCCATTTTAAAAACTACTCTCAGTAGAACTGGAAGAATATGTGTACCACAAGAGAAGAAATTTTAGAAAAAAAAATACAACTAAGAGGAGTGGTAAGATGAAATTTCTGAAGAGCATAAGCTAAAGGAGACTGAAAAGAGACTTCAAAAAACATAAATTCTCTGGTTAAAAAAAACTGCAGGGAAATGTCATACTAGAACCAAAAGACACAGCCTCCTTCTCCAGGATCTTGTGTATGACACAAGAGTGAAAAAAAGTGCACCTAAGGTCTGTTCAGTGAGTGAAGGATTGTGCCCTTCCATGTAAGGACTTCCATGGTTTCTTGCACCATGCTGCCTCAGCATGTTATAGTCAAAGCACAAAATGATAAGTTTTAACTATGTGATCATCAGCTGACACCGATTAAGTGACACGGACAATATATTATCAAGTATTAATCCACCAGTCCATCCAATCACTACTAGAAAGACAGGAAAAGTTACCTACCAACCTTAACTGAGAATGAGGTACAATAGCTATCCTTAACTTTGTCAATTGTAAAAAAATAATTCTTAAAAATAACTACCTCCTAAAACATTACGAACCATCTGACATAACGGGTGAAGGGTAGAAAATGTTAAATGAACCATTTTAATGGAGTAAAAAAGTTACTTCAGTCCTTCCCATGACTACAGAAACAATCATCAAAAATAGCAAAAATGTTTTTTATAGTATAAGGATATGATTATTCCTCAGTGAGACCCAACAGTGCAAAAGCAGGCTGCTTATAGTGAAAGGGGAAGTCAATTCACAAATGCAGCAACTTACACGGTAATTGAAACTACGAGCTGACTGCTATACCAAACACATAATAACCTACTGCATTCAATCCATTCCTGTGAACCATGTAAATACAATGCCAGCATCAAGCTGAAAGCTATCTTACTTAGCTGTTTCTGAAGTTTCCCTCAGTTCTTCATCCAGTCTGCATGAGTAAAAGTTATTGATATGAAGAAACAAAGAAGCAAGCAGAGCATAAGAAAGAAGCAGAGCAATAGCAAAGAACTAGTACATGCTTCTAAAATGGGCATCCAGTATTCTGAAGTGACTCTAAAGCTCTGCAGTTCAGTATGATACCATTTATCCTTGCGCCCAACCCACCTTTAATTTGTAACTCCTTCTTTAGCTCATTTGGAGGCAGAAACAAAAGCAGCAGGGATCTGAGGCATGCCCAGTGGACAGAGCTCAAAGCATTTGTTTGCTCTATCAGACAATATTAAACTAGCTGCAGCCTGGGCCAAGTCAAAGACATTTACAGTTGAGTAAGTTTTATTTGCAAGGGAGGCTGATCTCAACAGCTTGAAGGGGAAAGTAAGATTCCACATGATTGTGAAGTCCTCTCTCATTCAGCTGTTGAGGTCACCTGCAGGTGAAAGGCTGCCACACAGATTCACTCCATTATGAGCAGCAGCATGGGCTAGAAAGCAAGTTTTACCTCATTCTTCTCTTAATACACTTCTCTTCATCATACCTTACAAGGTAAGAGTGGGTGAAGGAAGAGAAAAGACGTACATGTTCATACGATACAACAGGCACATTGTATCCCATTTCCATAAAAACTACCAAAAAACCACACACAGCTGAGCTCATAGCATAACTCTATGCATCTTCTACAAGTGGGATTCCTCATGACCATAGTGGTATTTCTGTTCTTGCCAGTGGTCCAATTATGAAGGCAAAAGCTGTATTTTATTTTATTTTGCTACAGGAATCTCTCTCAATTTGCAGCAGAAGGGATGCTATCAGCTGAACACTACTCTTCTCCCTGTGGCATGGGAATAACCACTAAGTGCCTTGAATGCACACACCAACTAAATCTTCGTATCTGACATCTTGAAAATGTTTGCCACCAGTGGGCCACTCCTGTCACTTTTTTTTTTTTCCCCCAGCAAAATCATGATCTCTCATCTGGTTGCTGATTACATACAGTAGGATTTCCCTAAAATTTCTTAAGGTCTAAGTCCTAAAGTTTCTTTGGTACTGGTGCTGTGATCATTTCAGCTTTGGTCTGAAAATGAATGGACTTCCAAAACAGTTTTCAGTCTACAGGGAAGAAAAGATGTGTACCACACAGATGTACGTACTGCTGCTGTAACAGTAGAGACAGAGAAACACACTGAATTATCAGTTTAAGGTCTGTATCAGAGAGAACTATTAAGAAACTAAAATGTTTACAGGAATAAAAAGACGAAGGGAGGGAAGGCAGAAGGGATGAAGGGAGGATTGAAACATTTTAGGGATGTTAAAACAATATGGCCATCTCTTTAACACGTGACTAATGACCTCTGTGATGCATATTCTTAGCATCACTCCACCTCTAAAGAAATAAAAATAGCAAATAAATTTTAGGGCAAGCCCCTACGATCCCTGATTTTTACTGTAATTTATTATTTTCACAAGTGCCACTGCAAGAACTGAGCTTCCTACTTGCTCCCTGAAATTACACTGCAAGTATCAGAGCAACAACCAGCCCAGCGAAGGAAATTATGCTGCTTTCACAACTACTGGGAGGCAGGTGGGAGAACTCCAGCCTGGGCTGAGGAGATCTATGATAGCTCCAAAAGAAGAGTTCTTGATACCTAGTCACTGACAAACCATAAGCAAAAGACAGTCATACTTATGTATTTACTCATCACAATACCTTCTAGTACAGAATGTTTGCCTGTTCAAAATCTAAGACATTGATAAAAAGAATAATCAAAAAAGAACATTCCTGAACAGCATTTCTCTTTAATAATGACCCAAATGAAAATCATAATTGATTTCTAAGGTTTTCAGTTTTGGTACATCATTTCAGTTTTTTGTTTTCAGGTCTGAAAAAAAGCCAGTTGAGGTGACCAATTCAAATCAACTTTCTACAATTTTTTAGTAGGTATATTTCCTTTAGAAATATCTGCATTTTAAAAACCTTTACATGTAAGAAGCAAGAACTGAGGCTGTTTTCAGTATTTCTGCATTAAACCATGAAAATCAACATAAGGAACGGTGAGCTTCTGGACTTTAGGTGGTTTTTATTGAACAATCTTTGAATTACTGTTTCAGTTCAAAGTCTGTATGACTAAAACTTAAAAACATTTTTCCACATATGGAAAAATATAGCATAGGTGATATCCATGGAAGGGTTAAACTCTTTTCCTATTTTCTTTCTGGGTTGCAATTAGTGAGTGAACAGCCTGTTCCAATTTGGATTATATAGTCATAGGGTTGATGAAGGGACTCTTGCGCCTGAAAGTTTTTTCATTTCAACAGCAGTACTATTTGGTCCAGTACAAAACCATCTTCTTCCTGTAAACACTGGTTCTGTTGACAGTATATATTTACTGTGCTTTGTGTTTCAGTTACAGTGTTTTCCTGCTTCTGAGTTTGACAGTGGAATTTTTGTGGAGCAAAACACAAGCTTTTGTAACACTATCAGGATGGGGCTTTCAGTTTTTCTTCCAGATTCTAAACAATTATTATTAGTTTGTAGAAATAGTTTCCACAAATGAGTGAAACAAGTACAATTAGAAGAAGCACACATTTACTGGACACTACTTACTTGACAATACTGTCAGGGATGTGCACATACTCCATTGGAATAATCTCACAAAGCTCTGCCAATGTGTTGACATACTGTATCTTACTGCTGAACTTAGAGCTGAAACACAAAAACATGTTAATTGTCTTTTCCCCAAAATCTTTAATGATATATTAAAATAAAGACATTACTCACGATATTAAATAATTAAGCATTTTGTTATTCAAATTTCAGTTATACAGTTCAGCTGATCATGAGCACGTGAGTTCTAGTGACGCTGAAATCAAGTCTAGACTTTTTGCTGTTTCTTGCTTAGTCTGAATCACAGTATTTAGGACAACATTATAAAATTGTAATGCCTACATACTAGGCAATGTGATTAATTGGAAGGAGATGCATTAAAATTCTGAAAAGAATCAAATCCCCTACAGAATACTTACATGTAAAAAGAGAAGGGAAGACCACATTCACTTAATGTGGTCATGATGAATTAACATCAAGTGATTCTGATGAATTACCACTTATATTTAACTCTGAGTGTAAACCAAACATAAGAAAACTAAACTTCACTTGTTCAGATAAGTGCAGATTTGATTTTGTATGTCATATCTATACTTAATGCAGGGTCTTCTTATGAGGAAATATTTCCTTTGTTTATTTCATCTGTGCTATATGATCCTTTGTGTTTGAGAAATGATCACTCAGAAAAAGGCTAAATTGTTCAGCAAACACACTTGAAAAAAATAAGGCTATTCACTTGTCTAACATGAATTTTATATGTATCAACTTATGAGAAATCTCTCATTTGACTCCTAAAGCAATTTTTCAAGTTTAGCTCTGGTTGTTTTTACATAATCTTTTAACATCAGTAACAGTGACAAATGCACTTTGACCATAAATTTTCTTAAGTGTAGGTTATGAAAACCAGAACAAATTCTTCCTATTTACTGCTGATCTGGGGGTATGACCAAACAATATGAAGCCTCTGAAATTTCTCCGAGCAGAAAGCTAGTGTCCCTCCCCTTACCATACATATATTTTTAATAAGTGAGACAACTTAGATAGGAATGCATGAAGGTACTGTGAATAGCTGTTCAAGCTCATCCATTTTAATTTGCCTCTGTATCAGATTAGCATCACTAGGTACACACACTGGAGCAGGCCAGTGGTCACATTTTAAGGTTCACGAATCACTCACAATAGACCAGTGGAACCCATGATAACATGCAGATAATTCTTAGTATTTTATTCAAAATGTTAATCACAGTCTGCCTCATCTGTACTGCAGTTAAAGTAACTTGGCAAGATGCAAACCAATCAGAACCTTCTAAAGATGGGGTGGAGAAAAAAAATTTTAAATCTTTCAAGGGTTGATTTTTCCACTTGAGGATTCTCCAGGGTCCGCTAGTTCCACCACAGTGTCTGATTTCTGAGTAATTACTTTGTGGCAATCTGTGTACGGGCATCTCAAATATGTTACTGAAACAGGAAGTTCTTTTTTCTTTCAGACTTAAGGGGAGATGTGCTGCCAAGAGTGCTAAACTTTCTTTTATTTAAATATTTCCATCAAATCCCAAGTATCTTTCACAGACATCTGTTTTATTAGAAGTCTAATTTCTTACCGAATACAGCTGAGGTGATCTCTAATGTGAATATCTAGTCCATAAAGAGTATCTAGGATCTATCTTTGCAATCACTAGTTCTCTCATCATGTGTATTCAGACAACTGTTTAGTGTTTCTCAAGATGAGTACCAGACTCCACTGAACGACCCTGCTAGTTTTTGAGGCAGAATTTACTGTAGCACACCCTCAGTGACTGAACTCTCCCTTGCCATTCTGTTGTCTTTCAGTTTCTTGACTCCTACTGTTTTGTCCTGCATCTCAGCTGAAACAGAATTAAAATTATGCTGCTCATGTTTAGCTAAGATACAGCATCAGCTTTCAATCAAATAAAGTTTCTCTCTTCACATTGCTTTTTACTGAATTGACTCTCTTTTCATACCTCCTGGCATTCTGCTCTTCTGTCTTCCATGACAGTTCAAGTATCTTACGTCATCTTCCACAAAAGTCACATTGGCTGTGCGTACTACCCACCTTTTTTCAGTTCCTATTTGCACTTCACTTTCCTCCTGTGCAGAGACTCAACCTACTTGGCTGAAATTGAGAGTTTTAAATGGTCTCTATTGTGTCTAGTTTTGTACTGCTAGTTTGCTTTACCAAACTATTTAGAGCAAACCTTTTCTCCTGTTTGGCAATGCAAAGCCTCTAATCACAGCTGCTCAGTATGGTTATTCTGAATAAATGGCTAATGAATTGAAACAGATGCGGCATATTTAAAGTTTAAAAGTTTTTATTTCCTACCTTTCATCTGGGAGTAAATAAGATGCAACAGAACTATCTCAGACACTAAATGCAACCCAGCGAATCCCCATTGTTACTGTTGATAATTCCAAGTACTGTTTCCCTGTTACTCTGATATTTTTAATTGTCACCTTCTGCCTGGTATATTTTTTGTCTTACTAATCAGAGTATTATTTGTGTTGGCATAAAACCTTTCAGACCCAGGATTACTATGCATTGAAACAGCTCAGGGTGCCAGCAGTCCTCTTGCATGACCAGCAACTATTTTTTTTTAAACCCAGAACTGTAGTTTAATCTTGTCCTGTAGCCAGGATTTTTAAAATAAGGTGATAATCACTATATGCAGACCCCTTTTCTACATTTCTTTTAGCTGGACTTGGAACAAAGACCATTTTAAGGGACTGAATTCCCAGTTCTGCACACATATACAGGTTTATGATACCACACCCGTGATGTCTGCAACTAGATACTCACATAAATCACACTTTCTTTCCACTCACTTTAGGAAAGTCAACTTCAACTGTCAATATCGCAACAAGAACTGTAAAATGGGTACTCTTGCCATGATTAACTGCCATGATTAATGATTTAGGGTGCTTCTGTATTCTTAGAGGCATAGAAAATCATTGGTATTTACTACATACCTTATAAAAGGCCGTGTCACAGCCAGAATTGTCCTGATGAACCATGATGGATGAACAATTATAAATGATTTCAAATTCTTCCGTAATCTAAGTAAAAAAGAAGTGATTTCTTAAAAAAAACACAAACAAAAAACCACGAAAACACAAGACATATAGAAAGATCATACACAGTGAACATTGTCATACAGGAGAGTAACAGAAATGGACAGTATTTAAAATAATGGTTGTGGATCAGAAAGGAAAGGAAAATACTACTCGCCGTCGGTCAATCATCTGGTAACATTTTTTCATCCAACCCAGTCCAGGCATCCTCCTTCTTGGTGTTGCTCCATTCAAGTAGACAATCATATAGTCTTCAGCTACCATCAGCTCCAATGTACTGATTACATATCTGATAAAAGTACAGAAGTAAGCAAGCACATACTTTACATTATTCATTTAAGCCCAAACTAAATAAATCTACTAGGAATAAATCAAGGCAGACTGAGCAATTTATGACAAGACAGTCTTTCCTTTTATACCAATGCAAACATTTAGCACTAGTTGCCATACTACTTGTAGATTTGTAACTAGAAAACAACAGTCTTATCTGCATCTTTAGAAATACATGGTTTCCTTACAAAGACAGTCTCATAGTGCGTCTTCAAAACTCACAGGTGACTTTGTCTTTCCTTAAAAGCACATGAAATAATGAGACTTTGCAAGTGAGAGTGTGGCAAGACCATGTGAAGCTCCAGGAACTTCTGAGATTAACTGCTGAGAAAGTTCTCTTCACCATTAATTGCCATATTTGACCAAAGCAAAAATAGTAAGAGTCAGGAGAAGATATTTGTAATTCTTGTGATCCTGTAACCTGATAGACTGGATAATATAAGAAATATTCTTATACTCTTATAGATGTATATTGACCAACTTTAGCTAGGAAGAAGCTGCATAAGGATAATAGGATTTTAGCCTGTCTGAAGCCCACTTTGCTGGCTCTGCCTTGCAAGGCAGAGGCATAGATAAGAAGTTAATGAATCACCCTATTCAGACCAACTTGACAAGTCAGGGTTTGTGAAAACAGGTGTGCAGGAACCTGAAGGATAAGACTTCATGAAAGACACAGCTTAAGTGACAATTCCTCAGACCACTGGAAGACCATTCCTCATGCTAATCTACAAAATAATTGTGCATGCTCGATATTTTAATTAGTTACTGGAAATGTGGTGCATATGTGATCATTTTACTGGAAATGTAATACATATGTAAACTTTTATGTCATGAATGTGTATGTATAAGGCACATAGAAGCTACTGCCAACTGCTAATATATTGAGCATTTGCTTTATGAAATGATTCATGTTTGCTCCCAGGGTGGAATGAAAGAATGTCTTGCTTTCTAACTCCTACAAATTGATCTTAGAAAGTTATTGATCCGATATTTCAGTAACAATCCTCACACAACTGCTACCGAGTCTGTGGCTGCCAACTATGAACATTTTGAATCTCAGGGCTAATAAAACTTGTCCATCAGCCTGAAGAGCACTCCATGGTGTCACTTCATTTTGTAAGCAAAACACTCCAAATGCTCACTGAATTCCTCAGCCTGGCAATGTTAATTCAGGCAGAACAGTGCTCTTGTGGTCAAACTCACCTTACCTAGAAAAGCACAGTACTCAGTCAAATGAAATCATAGCTTTAAATTCTTGTCCAGGACTATATATGGTATGTTCCACTCAGTTTCACTAGTCCCTACCTCATTTGGGAGTTGTTCATCACAGGAATGTTCAAATTGTTCTCTCTACTATCCAGCCCCAAGGCATGCCTATGTAAAAACTACAGTGAAAAAAAATCACCTTAAAAACCTGAATGCTTGAGTGTGCTTAGTACAAAAGACAGGTCTATCCTTGAGAATAATGGCTCCTTTCACAGGTGTATGGGAACAACTCTCAATCTAATCTTAAAATCCTTAACATGCAGTCTCCTTAAAAGAAGAGTACATAATCTAGTTCTCACCAGAGAGTGATATTTTACCTGGGCATAAGGCAGGCAGTCATTACCTGACCAGTTCCATTCATTTGATAAATCCCATCTAAATAGCTACTCACTCAATGCTTTTTCACTGTTCCTTCTCACATTGCAGCTGTGCATTCCTTGCTTTTGCCTGACATTTGTAAAGGTTCATGCCTAGCAGTGAAATATCAAAGTCAGGGACTGTGTGGACATTCTGACACAAAAGGTTTAATTTAACTGAACCTACTGACTATCTGACAGGTTATGAAATTAGCCCTTCCCACTGGGCACATCATCTAGAGCTTTAAAGGCATTTAGACACTGAAGTGTACAGAAAAGTGTGTATAAGTACTGAAAATACTACAAGCCTTTCAGTTATAGAAACAGACAGTCTGAAAAATGTCTATTTGCCTAGGTGTAAAGGGAATTGTGAACATTGTGAATAATCAGTTATAATAAGGACAATCACCACGCATACTTCTCATCAGGAATGAGTATTATGACAAAAGGAATCTCTTTTAATTAAAAGTTAAACTAGTTTTTTAGTCAAATCTCACTTATCTCATACTTTCACTTAACAGCTCTTTTTCACTGTGGTTTGCATTAGACCATTTGACATTTTAGGGATGCCGAGCTCTCTTGCAAACCTTACCTAACTGCTAATTTCTTACTATTTTGTAATAATGGTAATTATTATTTGGTAATAATGGTAATTATTATTTGAAAAAATGGACAGAATTTTTCTCATTGACTATAACAATGCTCTCATTCTGAAACTGGAAAAGCAGAAGTGCTGATTTTGAATTTCAAGGTGTAGTTTTTCAAGTTGTGATTCTTTTAAAAAATTTTTAATGTCCAGACTGTTATCAGGCAGCGACAAATGAAACAGCAGAATTTTCTGTGTGGATCTCCATCATATACAAGAGATGTCATAGAAGATGCTGCCTCAAGAGGATTTTGTTTTACAGGATTTGAAGGTAACAAATAGGAACAAGGCAAGTGGAAATGTAAAAGGAATCCAGAAGGGAAAGTAACTGCAGAACTCACGAACAAATAAGGACAGTTGTCAATCAGAAACTAGAGGTGACTTATATACTTCAACTGTACAATTATGTATCAGAAACAAGCTGTATAAAAAAAAGATATTTAGTGATTTGCAGGTCTTTACAGATCCCTATATGATTTAACAGTGAAGAACTCACAAATATGTAAATATATTAGTTATTGGATACATTGTAAACTGTGCCATTTCCTCCATTTCAACACAATTAGTAGGGCTACAACTGAAAGAAGGGGGTGATCTGATTTTGCCTTTTCTTGTCTTACAGAGAACTGAGTCTATAAGCCCTAAAATAAGCTGAAGGTTCACAGCTAACCTGAATTCTGTCTTATACTACAACCCCAGAAACAGACGGTGAATTACAAAATTTACTTCAGCAATATCTTCAAGCAACGTGGAGAAGTCTCGTTAGACTTGAAAAGACTTTCTCTGCAAAATCCATTTACCACCAGCTCTATCTATGAACAAGGGTCTTGGGTGAAGTCAAAGAACAACTACTTAATGTCAGTCAACACTACTCCCAGCTTTGTTCCCTAGTTATCAAAACCACTGCAGTAATTCTTCCCCACTAAATCACTGGGCATTGTGTAAATTAGTTACTGTAGATGAGTCTCAGAGGCTCTATCAGACAAATGCTAGCAGTTGGTCTGAGATGGAGCTAAAGCATTCCATCTTGTTTTTCACATATAAACGTAATGTTGAAAGCACTGGCTGTCACCATGTGCACCTTCAAGGACTGTAGTTTCAAGGAGACTGGGTCTGCCTGTGCTCTTGGTGCCTTGTAAGCTGCAAATGGCAAAGGTCAAGCCTCTGCTGGCTTTAGAAATAACTTACTGGGTTTTAGCATAAAATATGCTGGAATGCTTGGGTTTTTTAAACAGCTGTAAGCAGAAGTAGCTGGAGACACTTCGGGGGAGTTGTGCCTTCACAATTTTGGTTGTCAATGCAAGTTGCTATTAGGCATAATTTTCTTGTGATAAATGTGGTCAAATTTGTGTCCTGCCCAACTGGCCCCTGCCACTTAACAAATGAATCAGAAGCAGCTGGACTCAGGAAATAATACTTTGAGCTGTTTGTGTCAGCAACTGTAATTTATTCTGTATTTTTAAAATAAGTGTCACAAAACAGTCCTAAACACCGCCATAGCATATATTACAAATATGACATACAGCGATACATTGTGATAATATATAATAAAGAATGAATGGTGAAAACCAGCCTGGTGGCCTAAGTCCCTGCCAACTGTCTGCAGCAAGGGCTGGAAATCACGACTGAATCAGTACCATGATTGTAGGCTTAAGACCCTGAAGATACACATTCCTTGACATTTTGGGTGATGCTATTGTCACATTTCGTCCTGACAAATACATCTTACCTTGGGAGTGTGAGTAGGTAAAGAGTATCAAAAAAATACTCCACTGAGCAGTTTATCTAAAACTGCTGTTTTCCTTGTCATTTAGATCACTCTCCTTCTAATGACCAAAATTACTTCTTAATTAAAAGACAGGTTCTCTCTCACTACACAACTATGAGTACTAACTCAAAAGACTGTCATATTGCTCACATATCACTCACAGGAAAAGATTTTCCATGACATAGTTGTAATCAGTTCGACTGCTGTCCGGCAAGAAGCATGCCGCAAACACAATGATAGCATTCAGACCGTCACCATAGTATCCTGTGGAAAAAAAAAGGCATTTTTATCTTTGTCAAAGGCTCTTATAAGATGAATTTAAAAAGAAATCTCAAAGTCCTGGAATAGAATTATTATATCTACTGCTGAAGAAGACCAAAAGCATATGAACTATAATTAAGTGGTAAGAAAGCAGTATAGCTTATGTTGAATTCCTGAAAAAACACACTTAGCACAAATATTAGTAAACTTTTTATAGAGATGAGCAAAAAAACCTCATTCTACTTTGTAAGTAATTCAATCTTATCTGAACTCGTGGTTCATTGTATCTCTACAGCAATTGCGTGCTGAATGCTCACCTTAGACTGAGGAATAAGGGGCTAAAGAATGTATCTTACATTTTTTATCCTGCACCTTTTGAATTATGTTTCACAAAGCCTCGCAATCTCATCTGAGTTGGCTTGTGCAGCTGCAGTGGCCTCAGAATATTACAATTACGACTGCATCCCACTATACCTTAAAAGCTCCTGGGGATCAGTTAAATCCTTTGCTGCCAATACTTTTTTACCTCGGACACCGCAGTTGCCCAATACTGGCACTCTCTGGGCTGCAACACTGCCTAACAATAGCTATAAACTACCAAAGCTGCAGCACTACCGTTCTGAGGTCCAGGACAGTTGCTTGTAAACCAAAAGAAAATATTTCTTTCCCCCTCCATGGATTAATGCCGATTAATCTTCCCCACAATCCTTTGCAGCTGCTACACATTTTTGTATTATTAATAACAAATACAAAATACTCCTGCATTTCATTTGAAAATTTTGTTTAAAAGATACATGCAGTCAGGATGCAATTTATAATGCTGTAGATGCTGTGGAAGTGGTTGTAGGTAGATAGCACTAATTATGCACAGACATAGAAGTTCAAGCCAAAGGGCAATGGAGATGTAACCACTTTAAACTATGTAACATGGCATGGTGTGACATAGATCCAGCTCATGTTAGGATCCAGTAAACATGAACAGTGTTACCTACAGATATGAATATGGGTAATTGACTCTGGTGTCCCAGTGAAGATGTCAAGGTCGAAGTCAAAGAGCAGCACTGCATTCTCTAGCAAAGATGTACACAGCAAGGGGGAAGAAACTCCAGTCCTGTTTTTAGCACCTTCACATTTTAAGAGTTTGACCAGTCTTCTCAAAAGAAATAAAGAGAAAAGAACTCCACCTCCCACACTCATCACTTAATACTACTCTGTTATGTTTCCATCTTCTCAATAGACCTATATACTTCCAAAGAAACAGCACTTATTTCACCTATGCCATCCTAGTTCATCCCTCAGCTAAGTCATTATGGAATAAAGCAGTATTTTTATCCCTTCACCTTTATGATTAGGGAGGGGATTTTCTTTCTTCCATAAATTTAAAAATCCTTAAGACTCCAGGACAATTTATATCATGGTGCCATAAAGCATTCTGTATAGCTGGCTTAGGATTTTGGCAGCAAGAGCACATTGTGGCAGGTGTGTCCAATAAATTACTCAGCACAGTTTGCAGTTCATGTAAAGCAAAATGATTATGTGCAGATGTCACCTAACAGCATACAGAAGAAAAACTGACAGATAAATCTAAGCCACTTTTTCTTACATATACTTGTAGACAAGGAATATTCACCCAAGGGAGATGTATTTTTTTAAGTCATCACTAGAAGCCAGTAAAAGCCATTTGCCCAAATTCTCAGTCAGACTATGCAAAGAGACAGATCTCTTAGAAATTTTTCCGTCAACATATGTGGAAGGCAATCTCACACACCTAGACTGCCAAGTCTACTCTACCCTTTCCTATTTTGTGGCTACCATGTAGATTCCGTCATTTTCTGTTATCTGTCATCTGTCAGGGAGGAGTGCTGAGTAGGTCATTTAATCATGAAGAGATCTTTGACCTGACTTCTAATTAACTAAATTTAGCCAGACAGTGTTCTTAGTCTTGAGGTTAAAGGAAGATTCCTGGCCCTCCAGCACTCCAAAGATACTAAAGTATTGCCAAAGGGAATATCACACAGACTAGGCCTAGGCACCATACTGCAGAAACTGTTCAAGCTATCCAAAGCTTTCCCATGATCCATGTATCAGAATTATTTAATTTCCACATCTTCCGTTTATCTCTTCATAAGCACAGTATTTAATCCAGTTCTTAACTCAATTTGATAAGGCTAGATTTCAGGCAGAATTTCCAATTTAGTCAGTGGTGCGCTGTGGCAGATGCACCCACTCTACTGAAGACCTGAGAAAGACCCAAAGACAGTGCTAACATTTCTGGCCCTGGTGGTGCCAGGACTGCCACCCCCCTCACAGCTCATGTCTGGTCCACACAGTGGGGGTCAAAGGCAGGAAAGTTGGGGTCCTCAGCCCATAGGGGGTGACACGACCATGTATAAATGGGTATAAATGGGGACCCGTCAGAGGACTCATTTGAGTCGGTCCTCCTTGGAGCAGCAGGTCTGCAGTTGGGGACTCTCCCCTTGAGTTGGGATGCCACTTAAGGTAACTTCTCGAGATTGAGAGCCCTCCCTTTTTTGGTGAGTGAGTGCACATTTTTGGATCGTTTGGCCAAAAATTGAAGAATTCTTAACTCAGCCGTGTCTGGTAATATTCCTAACCAGCATATCGAACCTGTATTTGTTGAATGTCAGTGGAATGTTGTTTTGGTGAATGAAGTTTTGTCTGCTTCATTTCAGTTGCAGATTAAAGCTTGTTTGAGTTCATTATCTGTGTGCGTGTAGCCATTTTGGTGCGATTCCATGTCATGGGCCGAAACTTATCATTACATCTCACATTGTTTCATTTACTTCTGAATTGGGTGCTGGCCAGTAATTTAGCCATTATAAAAGAAACTATGTTCTTTGTCTTAGATTTGAGTGATCTAACAAAAATAGGTATCAGACATGTAAAAATTGAATCCTGATTATTTCACACTGAGAACCAAGCTGAATGACCTAGACTTTCAGTGATAACTGTACATTATTATGTACTTTATAGTTGCCTCCAGAGATGTCTGCCACTGGAACTATGCTTTGTTCAACAGTCAAGCAGTGCTCAATTAAGAGCTGCTTCTCCACTCACTGGTATTTATTTTTCATAAAAGCTGGTATAAATGTATCATCAGTAGGAACTGTACCTGACAGTTTTCACCACAAATGTACCTAGACTAGTTTACAGCATACAAAAAGACCCACATAAATAAACACCATGAGCAAGGCCTCAAAATATTTTATGTTTGTTTCCTAAATTATGTCATCTGTGTCTGTTTGCTAAACTATGTCTGAGGTGTCATCACATTCATAAATCTTTGATGGTGGTGTTACAGTGGGAAAATGCTTGGAGGTTTGAATGTTTTTATTAATTCCAACCAAACCTTCTGCACACTGGTCACTGTGAACATCCGTAGGCCAGCATTTAGCTGCTTTTAATGTAAATGTGCAAATTGGAGGGCCACATCCTCAGGTAATACAAATAAACTTAATTTATTTATGTCACTTTTACCAGATAGAGATTCAACACTGAAAATATACTGGAAACAATGGGTTACCTTTAAATGAAGCTACAGATCTGCAACACCATGACAGAAGCATCCTTATATAAACTCACAAATCTTACCTCTAAGATGCTAAGTTACCTGCCTCAGTTTTTGCAGGAATAGAACAACTCATCTATACTTAATACCTTATTTAACAGCTGGCAAACAGTGTCCCCCAGATATACAGAATCAAAAGACAACCTAAACGTGAGGCACCAAAGAAAAGGCACTTGAGAAGCTTTGTTTCATTTTCTTCCTTCAATATGTACAGTAATATTTATCCACTTGAATTAATTTCTACAGAAGTGTGTTAGTAACACCGGAACCACAAATTCGCTGATATGACTAGGGAGCAGATGAGCAAAGGAGACAACATGGCAAGCACATGAGGTAATGTTTCTACTTTAAATGTTTTATTTGTTTGATAACCTTTAATAAATTATGTGAAAAAAACCAAACAAACCAACTATAGAACAGTTTCTGGTGAAATGCTATCTGTTGACAACTATAAATGGCAGCAAATTAACATAAGCACTTAGCTAGCTGAAAGTAAGCCCCAGGGAAAACTATTTTTTCTTTTGCATTCTACTTGTTTAGATCTGTGCACCTATGTACATCATTCAACAAATCACAGAGCACTACACTTTCTCACGCAAAAGCTTTTGCCAAAAACCACAGAACAAAATCTTTCTTTTTTCTGTAGGACAAAAGATTTTTTGTTATCACAGTACTAGCCTACAATGCCCAGACTGTTACAAACACAGGTTATTTGTTGCTCCTGAAATAGCTTTGTATTTTAAATACTCAGTCATTACCACACTGAATTGAAAGCCAGTTTGATTTCAGCCTTGACTGAAAAATAAACTCTCCCTATGCCTCTATGATAACTGGACTAAAATAGAATTAAATCCCACTTGGGATTAAAGCCCATTTGGAATTAAATCTGGCAAGGGATGTAAAGGACAAGAAGAAGGGCTTCTTCAAGTACATCAGTAGCAGAAGTATGACTAGGGAAAATGTGGGCTCACTGCTGAATGAGGTTGGTGCCCTGGTGATGGAGGATAGAGAGAAGGAAGAGTTACTGAATGCATTCTTTGCTTCAGTATTTACTGCTAAGGCCAGCCCACAAGAATCCCAGACACTGGAGGTAAAAAGTCAATAGAAAGGAAAACTTTTCCTTGGTCTAGGAGGTTTGGGTTAGAGATCATTTAGGCAAACTCAATACCCACAAGTCTAACCCCAATGGGATGCAACCCAGCCAGGAGGGCTGAGGGAGGTGGCAGACGTTACTGCTAAGCCACTCTCCATCATCTTCAAGAGGTCATAGAGAACAGGACAGGTGCCTGAGGACTGAAGGAAAGCAAATGTCACTCCAGTGTTCTAAAAGGGCAAGACGGAGGACCCAGGAAACTACAGGCCAGTCTAAGCATGTGGAAGAAAAGGCAGTTATCAGGAGTGGCCAACATGGATTCACCAAGGGGAAATCATGCTTGGCCAATCTGATAGTCTTCTATAATGGCAAGAGTGGCTGGGTAGATGAAGGGAGAGCAGTGGATGTTGTCTACCTCAGCTTCAGTAAGGTTTTTGACACCATCCCATAACAACCTCATAGGTTAGCTTAGGAAGTATGGGTTATATGAGCAGACAGTGGGGTGGATGGAGAACTGGCTCAATGGCAGAGCTCAGAGGGTTGTGATCAGCAGTGCAAAGTCTAGCTGGAGGCCGTGGTAGTTGGAGGCCTGTGGCTAGTGGTGTTCCCTAGGGGTCAGTACTGGGTCCAGTCTTGTTCAACACATTCATCAATGACCTGGTTGAAGGAAGAGTGTACCCTCAGCAAGTGTGCTAATGATACAAAACTAGGAGAAGTGGCTGATACACCAGAAGGCTGTGCTGCCATTCAGTGAGACCTGAACAGGCTGGAGAGTTGGGTGGAGAAGAACCTAAAGAAGTCCAAATAAAGTAAGTGTAGGGTCCTGCACTTGGGGAAGAATAACCCTATGCACCAGAACAGGTTAGTGGGTGACCTGCTGCAAAGCAACTCTCAGGAGAAGGAGAAGTTAATGAGCCAGCAATATGTTCTTGTGGCCAGTAAGGTATCCTGGGGTGCACTAAGAAGAGTGTGGTCAGCAGACCAAGGGAGGGTATCATCCCACTCTACTCTGGCCTAGTGAAGTCACATCTAGAGTACCATGTCCAGTTCTGGGCTTTCTAGTTCAAGACATGGAAGCACAGGGCTACAAAGACGATTAGGGGATTGGATCTCCCATATAAGGAAAGACTGAAAGAGCAGGGTCTGTTCAGTCTGAAGACTGAGTGAAGATCTTATCAATTCTTATATATATCTAAAGGCTGGGGGTCAAGAGGATGGGGCCAGACTCTTCTCAGTGGTGCCCAGCGACAGGACAAGTGCACAAAATGAAGCACAAGAAGTTCAAGCTCAACATGAGGGAAAACTGCCTTACTCTGAGGGTGACAGAGCACTGGAACAGCCTGTCCAGAAAGGTTGTGGAGTCTTTCTCTGGAGATACTCAAAACCCACCTGGATGCAATCCTGTCCAACCTGTTGTAGGTGAACCTGCTTTAGCTGGGGGTGGACTAGATGATCTCTCCAGAGGTCTCTTTCAACACCTACCATTCTGTGATTCTGTAAATTCTGAATTGTTTACATCAATCTAAAAAAATGCATTCAGGGTTTTCCTACCTCCATGTGAAATGACCTTTTTGTAAGGTTCAATGACTTTCATATCAATTCTTTGTTCTTGTTCTCCAATAACCACTGTTCTCCATAACCTGTTGTCCTCTCGCTCCTCTTCAGCAGTGTACTCTGGAATTGATTCAGACTCCTCCTGAGAAGCATCCTTAGTAGCAGTCTGCTCTTCTGTAAAAAAAAAATAAATTGTATGTATTATATCTTCCTGTAAAAGCTCTAAGTATTTTCTCTGTTACATGCATTTGAAATAGATGACTGAAATCAACTGGACTTTTACAGCACTATCCTGGATCTGCATTGGTATAAATAATAAATCATAGAATCGGCAGTTGGAAGGGACCACAAGGATCACCTAGTCCAACCTCTCAAGGTAAAAGTCTAGTTTAAATGAGATGAGTCAGCACCCTGTCAAGCTGACTCTTAAAATTGACCAATGCAGTGGAATTTACCACTTCCCTTGGGAGACTGTTCCAATGTCTGATTGATCTCATGGTAAAAGAATTTCTTCTGGAGTTCAATTGGAATCGTCCCAGAAGCAACTTGTGTCCATTACCCCTCATCTTTTCCATGTGACTCCTTGTGAAAAGGGAGTCTCCATCTTCTTGGTAGTCATCATGTACAGTCTTTATGTACTGGTACATGGTAATAAGGTCCCCCCTAAGCCTTCTCTTCCCAAGGCTGAACAGGCCCAGTTTTCTCAGCCTTTCTTCATACAGAGGACTGGAAGACCTGCCGATCATCTAACAGCCAGTAAAGAAGAAGTTTCCGTTTTTCTAACTTTTCATCATTATGAACATAAAAACACCAGCAATTATCATGATGCAGAATACTGTCAAGTGATTTTTACATTTTTGCATCCAGTTATTAAAACTGATCAGCTGCAGGTATGAGAACTATACTAAAAAGCACTAAATAGCAAAACAGGGAAAAAAATGAACACAACAATGCTTCTGTCTAGAGTGGAATTACCACAGAGCTACAGCTTCTCAACTTTTTCCCAGTTTGTCCACAGTCTCTTCACATCTGGCACCAGCAAACATGAAGAATGCCCATCTTTCTCTGCTTCAGTCATGAGATAATGCTGACTCCTAATATACCTTATGCTCAGTATTTGCCTCCCTCAGGGCCTTTGGGTTGAGGTTAAAGATCAGTTCCCTCCCAGAAGTGAAGTACAGAGCAGCAAGGCAACCTGCCCTGTTCATACCAGCACCCACACCATACTCAGGTACATGGAGTCCACAGACAGTGATTACAGTAAGTAAACTGTACAGCTGACAAGAGACTATCAAGTCTCATAGCACAGCTTCTCTGCTGGATACCCTTTGTTTCAGGAAACCTGTGATGTAATTAACAAAACCTGCCTTCCCATTGTACATTGATGAGATGGCTCTTAACACAAATTTAACTGCCATCCAGTTTTAATGTCTGGTTGCAGAGAAAGTGGCATGAAAACTGATTCTCTCCAAGGCTGGAATTAGTAATTTCTTTCTTTAGTTACTCTTACAACATACTGTTTTTTCCACAGGAAAAAAAAAAATCCCTCTTTTGTACTGTTATTTTTGCTAAAGCACCTCTGCCTTGTGGCTGTGTGCACATTATTGATATATCCCCATGGTAAAGATTCTATACATTTTATGTATTACACATATTTAAAGTAAACAAATAAAATAAACTGTTCTTTTAAAAGTATTATTCTGGCTCTGCAATCATAAATAAGAACGGAATCCTGTTTTAGCAGGGAAGTTGGACTAGATCTTCAAAGGTTCCTTCCAATCCCTACCATTCTGTGAATTGATCATGTAAGTCAGTAAGTTAGGTAACAGTAACTGAAGATATAGTGAGACATACACTGACATACCTGTATATACATAAGAAGCTGATTAGACATCTTATTTGAAAATAACGAAGAGATCTAAAAGAGTTTATTCTTAACTAAATTAAGTGATTTTAATTAAGGACAAGTAGTAAAGAACACAATGTTTCACAGAAGGCCTCAAACCTTTTATGTTTTGTTTTATCTTTTGATGTCTCTGATTAATGCTGCTTCTTGAACTACTCACACAAATGGAAGTATATGATCCTTAAAACACATCACCTTATAATAATAATTAAATCAATTATCTTTATGGAATCAGGAATAAAGATAGTAGACTGTGTACATATCAAATATTTCTTCATACATAGAATCTTTAGGCACATACACATACACGTACTGATTATTAATTTGCAAAACTGATATTCTGCATTAAACCCAGTCAATAATTCCACCAAATTTCTTCGGAATATCAAGTTCCTCAAAACAAAAAAACCTCCAGCTTTGAAATTTAAAAAAATATGTATTAGGTTGGACACTTACTGAACATTTATTGTTACAGTAGTACTAATAAAGTCTTAATTTCTACAGCCACCTGTCTTGTCTTTTTTGTCCCTAATACAAAGTATTATTAGCGAATCATACTGACAGGAAGTCCCCTTCCTAGAGGTAGATTGTCCCATGTGCAACAAAAGCTGAATCTATCACTAAATCTTTTCTTTACCTAATGCCTGCTTGCTGGAACCTTACAAGAAAGTAGTAGTATTTCACCTTCTATCTCATTGTCTAACCAGTCCATATGCTAAAAACACATCCAAGGAAAATTCTTTTAATGGTAGAAATAAGAATGGAAGATCAAAAAATACATATTTGTGCATATATAACATGATCACATAAGCCTTTTTTCCTTAACTGCAGACAAATGGGGTTTGAGGAGATTTAAGATTACGAAGGAGAGCAGACTGCAAAAGGTAACTTTTTTTTCCAGTATACTATTTCAAAATTTGTTTCACAGTTGCTAGTCAACAGATTATATATCGTCAAACTGAAGTATGAAGTATGAAATATTATTCTCAGGGTACAATGCTCATGATATTTAATAATATACTTATTAGTATTCAGTTTTGAAATATCACATATTCCAGGACATTGGAAACGAGTTTACAAAATGCATAACCACACTCCCCTCAAACCTAGCTATATTAATACAATTTTGTATGATTTTAATCATGTAAAGATACCATAGGAAACAATACGAGAACTACACACATGCATGGAAGCGATGCAAACTTTGACAGGCCATCACAGCCTGTCCATTTGTTTGAGGATACAGGGTCTGCACATGACAATATTAAGCAGCTCAGGTGCTTTCAGAATAGATAGATGAGATCACCAGAACAGCCTACGAAAACTCTCTAGACAGCTGGTTCCTCAGAGGATGCAAAAACCATTACTGAGGGAGAGAACTGCAGGAGGTAGAACAGCTTTAGTGAAAAGAGGATGGGCTAGGTAACTGCCAGACTAACGCTGGAAGCACTAACTGTATTTGGGGTTTGATAAATTTTATTTTGTTGCTGAAACTGCAAATGATGAAAAGAGTTCCTTATGAAACTTACAATGCTGGAACTATTAAAATTATTTTTTTTTGTAGAAATGGTACTAGACTGCCTCCTCCTGAAGTACTGTCTATGCTTTACTGCTTAGTGTGATGATATTGCAGAGAAAGATGCACCAGTGTGAAATTCAGAAAGGAAATAAAAATCTGCAGGCAAAATAATAAGCAATGATTTGGAAGGTGGCCTTCACTTATATGCACATATGGTTTTTAAAAATGCAACTGATTACGGACCAATCCCTAAATAAGTCAGGCACTAGTTTAAGATGAGTACTTTAGTATTTCCACTCATCTATTTTTTTTGCACATTGGAGTTGTGATGATTCTTCTTCATAATCCTTTTAAACAAATGGGTTTCAATTATTTCTTGTATTATAGAGCCATCAGCATTCCAGCAATGAGTTGGACACTTGAATCATAGAATCATAGAATGGTTTGGTTTGGAAGGGACCTTAAAGATCGTCCAGTCCAACCCCTCTGCCATGGGCAGGGACACCTCCCACCAGACCAGGTTGCTGAAAGCCCCGTCCAACCTGGCCTTGAACACTTCCAGGGAGGGGCCATCCACAGCTTCCCTGGGCAACATTGTCCCGTTGTGAAAACAGTCTTGGTTTCCTCAGTTGCCTTTTACATAAAAATCACTGTTCTCTATAGTCTCAACAGATGCGTCTTCTCAGTATCTACTTCCTTGAGTTTGGAACAACAATCTAGAAGCACTGATCTGTGGGAGATTATGGGTGCTAGTAACAGTAGAGCACATACTGCTTAACAGTAGAGTGACAAAAGTACAAAGATATCAAAGGCTATTTAACATGCAAATAAACCATTCTGCACTAGTTCTTATGACTATAGTCCTAGCTATCAATTTCATGTACTATATAGCCTACATATTTTAATGCCAGTTCATTTCAATAAAATGTGATTTTTTTTTTTCTTTTCTGCTCTATATTCCTGGGTCATTTAACTGGATTACATTTTGCTGATAATGGCTAAAATCAAACTGCACAACTTTAAAAATGTCACCAAAACACAAGCACCTTGAGTTCTTCCTCACTTAGGAGTTTACGGAAACTGGTCCAACCTTAGCAACTGAATAAATAATCCCATTAAGAAAGTAGCAAAAAAAGCTGAAGAGAAGTGCTTTCCATAAATGTAACTGCCACCAAAATCACTGGAGTAGAATTTATTTACTTTAAGGCTTAAAGGCAAAATCTGTTCCACCATAGACAGATTTTTGCTCTCATACAGCGGTCACAACAGTCTACAACTGCAAGCACATGCTGCTCTATGTGTGTGTGTGTTTGTGTGTGTGCGCGTTAGTTTTAACCTTTGCTGCAAAATATTCTGACCATCAAGCAACTCATCACTATGCTCTACAATTACCCATAAGGAAGTCTAATGAGAAGTGACATTAGAGAGAAATGAGTCTAATGAGTGACATTACAGACATGCTCATGCATGGTTGAGTACACAGTAATGCCTCTTTAGCACTATCACTTAAACTGATGCAACTGTTCTTGTATGCTCAGAAGAGCATGCCATTTTTAAATTATACTGACCTTACTAGCAACAGAAAATCTAAATGCAAGGGAAAATTCAGCTTAAATGGATCCATTTTCTTTCTGTTGTAGATTGTAAAATGGTCACACTCATTTTCTCCTTAGATAGCTTAAGATCTTTATGTAATTACATTAGTGACCACAGTTCTTATATGATTCCTAAGGTACTAGAAATAAATTAATGTTAACACTATTTTGTACATCGTGAGGGTAAATAAAGTAAGACAAGGCAAAACAACTTTATGTCAAATGACAGAAAATCATTCATATGCAAAGGAGGAGTGGAGTATCCATTGCACAGGTTAGTGTGTATCTATACTGTACAACTAGTCCGGCTGATAAAACATTTAAATTGGTGGAATGAGGAATTCTGTTGTCTCATCACCTGAGCTAGTTTTATCATGCCTTCCATGTTTCAGTTTTCCAACCACCCATGGGAATAAAAAAAGACCTCTCTCACCACACTGTGTCTACTTCATTTACACACTGCAAGGTCACTGGTGCAGCTTACACCACCCAACACATTTTGCACAAGGTTATATCCCTAAGTACTACTGATGTAACTGCAATCTAGAGCTGGCCAGAGCTGCATGAAGGTGCAGTTAACTATGCTGGTTTCTACAACGGACAGCAACTGCTCTTTCCTTCTTGAACCACTCTGAGGTACTTAGCTACTGGACAAAGACAGAACTTTGAATTTTATTCTCTGTAGGTAGCTTTTCTTATTTCATTTGATGAGCTGTACTATTTCTTTTTGCACTCTGCATAAGTGGAAATGTATTACTTTACATGGGGGGAAAAGGTCAAAAAATAGCAGACAGTAAAAATATCTGGACACCTAGCATTGACTCTCAGATGCCTCAACCATATGCATAGCCTGACAGACATGAGACTGATTATATAAACAGTAAATAAACAAACAGATATGAACCCTACATTTACAATCTACAATATTACCTTGTCCAGTGTAGTCAAAAGAGTCTGCTTCATCAGGAGTGTCAAGGTCATCTACACTGATGTCAATTTCATCTGGTGTATCCAAATTATCATCGGAAAATACAGACCCTTCACTCTGGTCCAAAGAGAGATTGATATTTGGAGCAGTGAGTTTTATCCTTCTGGGATGGGAGCCGTTAAGGTCAAGAGAATTGGGAGGTTCTGAAAAAAGAGGAAGAATAAAGGAACTGTCTCCTCCACATACAATTAATCTCCCGGATACTTAAGAATCACCTATCAGCACAGATAGGTGCTGATAGGTGCAGAGACAGATCAATTTTATTAAGACCAAGCCACTTAAGACCACCTAACATAAACCACAAGTATCAACATTAATGTTTACAGAAATAAAATATGCATCTGCAGGAATGGCACATGTAGCTGGGAGCTCTTAAATGATGCAAAGTCCAGATACATTTTTTTGCAATCATCAGATGGAAATCAAGCCTTGAACATGCTCTGACCCACAAAGTTTAAAAACTTAAAAGAGCAATATAAAAATAATCTGAGTTATGAATCAAGACACTGCTGAATCCTGAAGAAATTCATATGAGTCAAAATGCCCTGTAAATATTTGTTTTCTTACGCATTTGCTGCTAGTCAAATGGTGTTGATCTGCAAGTAGCTAGGTATTTAGCTGTAACTATATAATATCTTATTCAACACAGTAAACAGAAATAAAATACCTCAGTCTCTTAATTGGTCTTAAATAAAAGCAGTCTTCAATAAGACAAAAGCTAGGTATGGCTTTACCTTTTGTCACTGCTTTGTGTGGCACATTTCAAGCTGTTCTGTCTGAAGTATTCTAATGCTAACTTAGTTCACTCAGACAGCAGTAAAATATAAGATAAATAATAGACTATTTAAACTTCACAAGGACTAAATGAGTGATGACAACAATGCACAAAACAAAACTGCAAGCCAGAGTTATAATTTCTCAAGGGAAGAAGAAAATTGACTAAATAAAGAGAACTTAACACTTTTTCTTCTTAACACTGAATTGATTCTTTACCAGCACAGAAACATCCTTCTCACTGCATAATTAAATGGCAAGGGAATAAGATATAATTAAGAAAATGAATAAGAGCTTCTCTCACCAGGTCTCATCTCTGTGGAACTGGGGCTTAATACACACTCAGCAATGGGGATGTCCATTCCCACATTCTCTTGTACCAACCTGAGAGGTAAAATACAAAGCAAAATGGTAAAGAGATGCACAGGTTAACCTTGCTATCAATACAGATCATGTGATCTCATACAAAACTGAAATTTTTCTCAATACAGCCAGTTCAGAAGTCTCCTCACAAATTGATGTGAGAAACAAACACAGCTGTTGTGATTCTACTGTACAGTTCTTACCATTTATTTATGCACACATCTGTGGAGCCTCTGGAGACTATAGGTCACTCACAGCCCCTTTTACTTGGATCAAGACAGCACTGGATAACAGCAAGGTGGTAAGCAGCAATGCTTCTCATTTTAGACAAATGAAATTTGTCTTTTCTCATCTGGCAAACCAGACACATCATCGCAGGGAGCTTCAGCTCCTCTTTGCAAATGGCACGCCACAGTTGAGAGTTCCATAACAGCATTTGCATTGTTGTACATACAGTTACTGTATAGCAAAAATGAGATAACGACTGGGGTTTTTCACTCTTCTGATATAATTCACACTTCAGAGCAATTCTGACCCAATTTTGTCATTCATGCTCTAATACTGAAACAGTTGATGTCTGTCTTGCATTGAAAGAATACAGGAAGCACAAAAGTGGGAACCCAAACTATATTACAGATTTGCATTACAATGTTCCAAAATATCCTACCTAGACTCCATTCTTAGGAAGATACTAAGAAATAACAATTAACATACCTACATAAGGCAAGTAAAAAGGCATTAAATGGTGAAAATAGTAACAAAAGTGTTTGAAATGTTAAAGCAAATTGACTAGAACTGTTTTAATGTCTACTTTCTATTCAAGTATTTTACAAAATGCTTGCTTGGAAGGATGGTTCGATTTCAGATATGAAACAATATTTTAGATTTCCAGGACACTCTTGACAGCTTCCAAACTATTTGCACTAAAACCCTATGATCCATAAAAAGCTTCACTTATGTTATACGAATAATCAGTGTTTTTTCCTGTATTACTGTTCCAAACTCTTTTTTTTTTAAAAATAAATCCCCCCCCCACAACAGCTGAAGAACAGACAACTTTTACAATTTCATTACCAGAGCTCTGATGAGAGTAAGAATGTAGTTTTCCTTGCTACAGCAACGGCTAGCTCTGTTTTGAATTATTCAGGTGAATGGGTCTGAATAGGCTTGACTTTTCACTCCTGCAGTTTCCTCCCTACCCTTGCTTCCCCTGTAAGAACTATGCTCATAATTTTACTGTGTGCAAACAAGATTCTCCTGGCCATCAGAGTACCAGTATAGTTTCTGTGATTTCTTGTTACAATTTTGTGTAGATTATACACAATGTATAATGATTATACACAATGTAAATGTGCACATGTAGGCCTGTCTACAACTAAGCCAAAGGCTTCACTGTGCTTAAAGTTGCAAAAGATCTTTACCTCAAGCCCCATACTATCAAATTCCCAATATAAACAGGCAAAGTAGTGAACTCCCACTTTTCCCCACGAGGCCACAGAGGATGCAGACAATAAAAAGCTATAGTCAAACATGTTTGTGCTGCTCAACTTATTCCTAGGCCTTGTCTCTCAATAAAAACAGACACATTAATCTTGCTAATTTTACTATATTTATACTGTATATTTAAAGTATATGTTTCACAGATACAGAGATTAACTGCTTAATGATTTCTACAAAACACCAATTCTGGAATATGTTTCATTTAGGTCAAATAAGGCTTGAAATATTCTCTTTGGATACACAATAGATCAATAAAGAAATTCCATCAAAGTATCCCACTCATGAATAAAATGAATGGCACAAATTGTCTGTAATGTACTATTTCGTTTTTTTCTGCTCTGCAGCATCATCTGTGTTCAGAAGTTGTACAGAAAACTGACATACAGAATACCATCACAATTTACTTAGAAAAAGTAAGTCATTAGAGTCTTTGGCTTTTTTTGGTGTCTGTTCAATTTATAGCAAAATACGTGTAATGAAGTCTAACTTCTTCATGTGTAGTGAGACTGTAAAAATGTTTGAGCAGAATGAAGATCACCTGCTCTGTACAACAGCATGACTGAGTTTTATATACTCTATCCCAGCAGAAACAGTAACAATTATAACCTGCAAAAAGCAATTTCCCAAAAGCAATTAAAATGAGAATTTTGAGAGTTACCTAAATTTTTTACAATGCCTGGGACAGAATTATTCTAAGTCATGACATTTCTAGGATTGCTTCAAGATGGCTCTTCTCCCTGTGGCATCTTTATCTTTTTAAAAAAAAAAAGTGTATGTACTTGAAGTTGGCATTGCTGCTTTCTCTAGAATCTCTTACACTTTCATGACAAATTTCAAATGTTTTTCTGCTTTCAGTGGGACCACTACAGTGAGTTAAGCCAGAATTTTATATTACAGTTGTGTTTACAAGGCTCATACATTTCCAGGGGATTGAAAGATATATGTGTTTCATAGCCTTTTGTTTGAATTTCTACTGAAATACAGCTACTGCTACAGGCAATATACTCAAAGAATACCCCTTGCTTAGGGATTACAAGTAAACAGCATCAGAATTTGTCTAAGAATCTCTAACTTTATTATGATCGCACAGTGTTTTAATGTCAACAATCCATATAGTTCATATTTGGATATTAGACTTGGGAAGCAAGAGTCTGTAGTCCTGAAAGATCTGGAATGAGGCAGACAGTTAAAAATCAGTTCAAGCACAGCTACCAAAAGCATTTCTGACACAAGATTATCCATTGTATTCATTGTATTTTCAAGCACATAAAAGGATGTTATCACCTTTCAGTAATTTTTTAGCTGAGATTAGATTCCTTTTTTGTTTTTTAGGGTTTTGTTGTTTTTGTTTTTTTTTTTAAGTTGTGTCAGGTTCTCATTTACAGTCAAATAAACAGTCAACAGGCTTTTTGGAGAGAAAGTTTGACTCTAGAGTTAGTCATATTTTTCCAGATCCCTTGTGCTTTACTCAAACAGATGAAAGATTCCTTGCCAGACATATATATTCTATGTTCAGGGAAAATTCATATTTTTTAAAAGCTGTAGTTAGTATTTGTTCAGTCATAAATTAATAGGCAATATAGGCATCTTTCAAATCTGGTGGGTTTAGAAAGACAGTCACAGAGCATGGCTTATGTGGCACTGGATCTCAATGCATGGCTCCAGACTCCCCATCAGTGTGCAAATGAACAAGACAGGGATGCAGTCTGTTTTCTACAAACATAGCTTCCTATTTTTCAATGGATTTTGAGAGCATGTTATGCTGAGCAGCTCAGTACTGCATAGTAATGTCTGGCTGTGAACAAGCTCTCAACAGATCTCAGCAGAAACTCTAGTAATAGAAGATGAAGCCCAGAAACTTACATTAAGCAACTGCCTCCTGTTCCCTTCCCACAGACTACTTCACATATTTTCAAAATTCTGGCTTACAAAATTCCTTGCCTTCCATATAGGTGCACCTGATGCCATTGATGATGTGGCTAAGAGTATTAAAGAAAATTTCTTTTTTTTTCCTTTGAATGAATGCTCCTTGTTGAAGAAGTAAATTAAGTTACTTTAGAAAGCTCCATTCTAATCAGGTATGATTTACTGGATTGATTTAAAAAGGATCTTTCACTCAGAACAGAGGCCAAAGTCAAGTAAGTTCTTTTTTTGTGTCACAAATGACTATGTGGTACACAAACCAGTCATTTAAGGATCAGCTGCACTGGGAATCAAGTTACTGCACATTTGCTTTGTTAATTCAGGTCTACATACTTGTTCAGAGTAGCTAAAAAGCCCCTGTTTTTCCAAGGTGGATCAGAGACAGATATCAGATTCTTATGAAAGGAGAAGAGAGGCTGGAGGCTGAAATCCTTTCTTTGCTCTTTCTTGGTTCAGACATTCTTACAACTCAATAAATTAATAATATTTAATTAATTCTTAGTGTCCTCTCAAAGTTATCCATCCTGACTTTTCTTGGTACAGAAGCATTCTATTTTGAAAAGAGCAGCTCTGAATATTCGCAGCAGTATGTCCTAATCCCTATGGGCTGTGCTGCCTCATCCCTGTGTCATGTGCGATGTATCCCCAGTTTCGCAAGCTGCTCTGCAGCCATTACATACAAATAAGTTAATTTCTTTAGTCTAAAACAAATACTCTCTCCAAAGGGTTGCTCTGAATGAACACCTACAACCTGCAAAAGAGAGGAACATTAATCTAATGGTGGCCATCAGCTTTCTAAAGTGAATCCCTCCACTCCAACCCACAACTCACCAGCCAGACTTCAAATTGTATAATTTTCCAGGGTTCTGCACTCACCAATGCAAAAGTTTTATCTGAAGTGGAGTCCACAAGTGCCAAACACTTTTTTTATATAAGTAAATAATTTTTCTTCCATGCTGTTCCTTCTACACACAAATACTTTTATACTTAAATTTTCACAAAATGCTCAAGGTTTTTTCCCCATTTCAAAGCATGATTAATAAAAGGAATTACATGGGTGAAGTCACCTCAGCTCATATTAATACATGCTTGTTTTGGAAACTAATGGGAAGAGGGGAGATGAAGTACAGTGAAAAAGTTATTCACAGACTAGACATCTGACTCTTTTCATATTCTCAAATTCCACACATCATGCAGGTCTTGCATGAAGTAAAAGTACAACTTATGACCCACTATCTCACTGGTTTGCAGTGAAAAATGGAGCTGTTTTGAGGAAGAATGCATGAACTGTGAAATTTTAGGTACAAGAACAAGGTAAGGGAACTTAAGTTCCTCCTTGAAGGCAGCACAAAATACTCTTCCTTTGAACTCCTCTAGTCCTCACCTTGTAATGCTAACTATACATAAGCGCAGAGACCAGGACAGGAGAAACAAGAACTTGAGGGATTGGACATGACTGTACAGCATTTTCCTTGGAAGGTATGAAAAAGTCCTTGGTGCTGATCCAGTAATGCCTGTCTACTGACTCTCAGCAGGCGTCCTTACGATTAAGCAGCGTTAAGTGTTCTGCCAGGCCAAGGCAAGAGCACACAGGACCCTGTGTAGGCCCATCTCCGGCCTTTCCATTGCCAGAGGCAAGACACCGGTGGCTCTAACAGCCTTTTGATTGCTCCACCTGGAGGATGTCTAACCTTTTTTGGACAAAATGAGAACGCTGTTCTTCTATACTGTGAAGCAATAAAAAAGCCTCTGAAGTGAGGCTTAAAGCGAATCTTTAAATACTCCAGAAATCAGAATTTACGTGTTTTCTTAATTGCTATACTCCTCTTCAGTTTACAATTCTGTTCTACAATTCTGTTCTGTTCTATATTTAAAGTCAAAATACCTCACCAGATAGCTGACTTATAAGGTGAGTTTTGCTTTCATCCATCTCCATAGCTACTCCAACATCCACCTTACCTCATACTAAAGAGCAGCTAAACCCATTCTGTTATGTTTAAACACGTGATGCATTATTCCATTTTTAGAACAGAAACTGTTTTGATTTTTTGCATTTATATCCAAATACAACATCTTTCCCTTTCTTTCATATGTTATATATGTGTGCTCCAGGCTTGTGGTTTGTAATCTGTTTCATTTCTGCTCAGAAAAAGCTAGAGATGAGAAATTCGCAGAGCCCTGCTACAACAGTATGTCTTAAAATAACAGCAAGTATCTACTTTCTGAAATCAGTACTCTTTCTTGGGGCACTCAGAAAAGACAGAATAGCCATTTTGACCTTGGTTTTAAAGAGAGGATTGTTCTTCTGGTTATAGATGCAACTCCATAAATTATGTTGGAACTAAGACACGTTATTTCATAGACCTTTAAAGCTAATAGACTAATAACAAATCCCAAAGCCAGGAACATTAGTCTCAAAAAAACCCAACTGGATTGTACACGAAGAGATGAAGAAACCCATTAGCAAATGCACCCACTAAAAACAACCTCCAAATGACTTCCTAAAACTAGTCTTTTGCTACAAAACTTTCAGACAACAAACAAAAATTTCTCCAGTTGCATAGTCAGCAATAAAGGAGACTTCAGGGTCAGTAGAATTAATGATCCCTAAACTGTGGTGGAGTATACAACCAATCAAAGTGACATACACTGTGCAGGATTCAGTCAAGATCAGTCAGAGACTATGCTTCAACTGCATCCACATAACAAGAAAATGAGCATATGGGAAATAATCCACTCCAGGATATCTGAGGCTAGAAAAAAGTCATTAAGTTTACTCACAGCTATGTAAAATAATCACACTGTATACAAATTACTTGTAAAAATGGATTAATTTTATAACCTCCCAAGAGCTTAACTTAGCAACTATATGTTAGTATCTTAAATTAGCTGTGTTCCTATCGCTATTTATTTGGTGGCTCTTAATCACAAAGTAGTTCAGGAAAAATCTATAGACTAAGCACTGGAGTTTATGCATAGTGTGACACTCTTTTTCACCAACTCTGGATACAAAGCAAAAAAAACAAAAAAAATCAGTGGTGGTTTGTTTGAACCAAAAGCTTTGTTACTTAAACATCTGTGCAAATGTTAACTAGTAATTTTCATATTGCTGTACAGTAGATAAACACATGCTGATATTCCCATTTTACAGAAAAAGTCACTTATTTTCTTGACAGCCACAGAATAAACCATAGCCAAAAATTAATAAAGTTCATAACTTCCTAGTTTTTCACACTTCACTCTTCAGATTTAAAGCTTCTTCTACTGATTATACTGTTACTTGATGTTTTGCATGTGCTGATTTTTCACTCCATTTTCAGCATCAAAATGGGATGAAAAAGTTTGGCATGTCTAGAAGATGTAATATACTCTCTGTGGGAAAATCCTGTATTCTAGCCTGGAGATTGAAATTGTTTGCATTTCAGTATGTTAACTGAAAACATGTTGAAATTCTTGCTTTGGACCACTGAATAAATTTTGTAACCATTCTTTATGGAGGTGCTTCCTAGTCTCCAATCAACTTCAGTGTTTAGTATCTGCTTATTTAGTCATCTTGCTCTTTGTTCCTCTTCTAATCTATATTGTAAGCCTCAATTTTTCCAGATAGCCACTCTTAGCAGTAGTATGAATGATGACATGTACAATGATGATACTTATTACCACACTATACCAGCTGGAATCAAATGTTTTAACAAAGAACCTTAACAACAGGTGAATTCTGTCTTGCTCATATGATAAAATGTGCTTAGGGATGATTTGCAGAGCCGTAACAACTCACTTAACATCAAGATCTAAAGATTTGTAGCACTTTTATTGATCCGTTCATTAAAGCATTAGGATTTTTCTAGCACTCCTTTGATTTCAAGTTCAGCCTTTGCACAATTTATAATATGCTGATAGACAGGAAGAGATACGTGGCAACATCCTTTTATACTGTATGACTTTTATCTTTTCCTCCCCTCATGCTGCTTTTTCTCCAGTCCTATTTATGACTTCATTCCTTATTCTCAAACAACTTCTACTCCTTCAATGCCTTAAATCTTCAGAATTTGTTCTCTTCTCACTTCTGTGCCACTGTACAGCCAAATTTCCAGCTTCCTATCTTTTCTATGCTAAGATAACTATGATTTAATGACTTATGATGTACAACTTTATTCTAATTTAGATTCGTGTCTTATCTACTGCAGCAAACCCACAAAAACCTCACAGCTACCTTTTCCCTGCCTTGACGATGACTGACCTAAAGAAAAAGCTCTAAAAAGAGGGTGATGTTAAACTTCAGCCTCTTAAAGCTGCATTTGTCAAAGCTGTAACAGATAGCAGGGGAATGTAAGTAACAATGCAGAATATGGAGTAGGGATTTTAATTAGCAGATTAAAATGGAAATACACTAATAGGGACAAATTGGTAACTGAAATATTCCCATCCATATTTGACAATTTGCAACTTCGGAAAAACACAGGAAAAGCCCAACCATGAGCCAGAGATGCCTAATCAAGGCACATAAGCTCCACCGAAGCAGTGAAACTGGTATCAAATAAGGCAGTCCTGCAGCCTGCTTGCACCGGTATTGAGAGCAGAAAAGACTCTCAGATCCTGTAGCAGGCAGCTCTAAAAAGGCACAAAGGGAGACAGGAGATGCAGTAAGCTACCAGTTATCGTCAGGAGCAAAACTCTGTCACTGAGTTGGAAGGGCCACAGAAGCAGTAGGAAGATAATAACCAATGTAAGTGTGGAAGAGTGTATGTCAGACATAGAAAAAAATGCTGTGAAAGAACCAGAGTGACAGGAAATGCCAGACAGAAGTAATGTTCATTAATAAGATGAGAAAATCGGGTTTCTCCTTCCCCTACATGGCACTCCTCACACATTAGATCGGCAAATAGAAGGGCAAGGTTAGCTATATGCTCTACTGCTTTAAACAAGCAGACAATAGTGTATCCTGTCGAGCTGTCCATCCTACAGCTCTTTAGAATTTGCTGTCCATGATTTCTTGTTCTAGGAGGACACAGCTTTCATCTGGCAGCCTGAAATAAGGAAGTCTGATCTGCTGCTGCCTATTTTTCACAGCTGCAAAGAATACAGAGAAGACTGCAATCTACAGGATATGCTAAGAACTAATTAGAAATATCTGAATGAGCTAGCTTATAAATACCCCGTAACAGCTAAATCAAGCTTCAATGTCCAAATGAAAAACAACTAGATAAACTAAAATCTATTAAGCAGCTAGACTGTCACTCCCATCCTCCCCTCTGCCTTGGTCTCATTTCTTGTTGCAGTAGCACCATATTTTCCTGGTTATTTGAACAGGGTCTGACAGGAAGTGTCTCCAGTCCTGAGGACACTACAGTGATAAAAACAGCTTTATCAATATTCACAGGTGCTGACATAATTCCATCCTCACCTATACATTATTTCTTGGTAAGTTTGGAAGCTGCATATTTTGCTTGAACAAAAGGACTATGGCTTAAAGATTGATTTTTTTTTTCCTCTGCCTTTTTCCACAGATACATTATGAGTTGCTAAATGACACTGCTTTCCTGTTCCTGCTGCGTAGTATGAGAGATGCCATAAAACCACAACATACTGCTCGTAGCAGGATCTAAGTTGTTTAAGTAGTGAACTTATGCAAGAGCTAGACTTGTCTCTAACTACACAAATTTCTATAACGTTGTCCAGATTTATACAGGGCCAAACAACAGTCAGACTCATCAAAGATGGGAACAAAAAGGCCATTTTGCAGTACTCCCCAGCTTTACAAGAGACAGGTGAGAGCACTGTGAGGAACACAGCAGCCCTGGAAAAAGAGCATTTTGGCAGGGTAAGAATTGATGTGTGTTGTGTGTCCCCTTCCACAACCCCACACAGTTGCCTTCCTGCTTCCTGACCATGTTGCTAGAGTTGCATGCATCCTTCCTTTCTCAACACAGATCTGATTCCCAGAAGTATTGAGGAAGATAAGACCAGAAATTACATCTCTGTCTGCCCCTCTCTTAGACTGATGCTGGCTAAATACATCTACCAAGCCTGCATAAGTTTCCTGTCAGTGTTGCTCTAAGTAGCTAATATTTATTCTATACATATTCAATGCCTCCTGTACATCACTATCATTTGCTTGCTTACCCTACTTGAAACTGAAGAGTATTTTCATTCTTTCATCAAACAGAAAAGCAAACAACTGAATAGAGCAGAATCAAGCTCCTGTAATTAGATATCAACAAAAATACTGCCTGTACAAACCAACATATGCAATAATTTTTCAGTCCTCTGCCCACTGAGATTACGGCTGCATCCTTGATCAGTTAACCTTCAAAGATTACATATTCTGTTCACCGCAACATTTTAAGACATCATTGCAAAAAATTCAAAAATCATATGCTTCAGTTGCTAGCAAAAAATCTGACAACAATACTACTGTTAAGGAGCCTACAATGAGAGCTATCACAACCACTATGCCAGTAATTAAGTAGTCTTAAAAGCAAGTCATCTGCTTACAATGCCCAACATTCATTCCTTTCTTCCCCCCACTCAGAGTGAAATCCTCAAGAGTCAGGCGAACAAGCTGAAAATAATCTAACGTACTAGGTGACGGTGCAGTGAAGTTTTGTTTCCAAATTACAAATACTGTGCCAGTGCTCAGACAAACAAAACCCATTGAACTGCTGTAAGCTTCTCCCATAAAGAGCTGCAGCAGAATTAAAATACAGCTGCCTGGTTTTCAGTAACGAGGTCCTGGGTGCTTCGCATCCTGCTGACAAACATATCCCCTCTTTCTGTCTAAACTAACTGCAACAATAGCGCCGTAATCAGAAAACCTTCTACATACCAGCCTCTCGGAGCAAAGCGATGCTTACCTTCTAAAGACTTGACGAGGCCTTTCTACTGAGAAATAAATGAAGACGCTATACTGCAGCACTTCAGCATCCCTCTTTTTATAGCAGTTTACTAGGAATACAGATCCTCCACCATTTTCTTGTCACGTGGCTAGTGGAACTGCTAAATAAGGGTGATCACCTGCCTTCAGATAGCCGGCTGTGCCAATCAGTAGCTATCAGGCTTTGCTTAAAGGAGTGCTTAAATGAACGCAAAGAGATGTTTCAGCTGTGAAAATTATTTCTTTTTCACATTCCCTGCGGGGCTTTGTCGGAGCATCACCGAACTTTGATACAGCGAGTCAGCTACCAGTGGTGAAAACCTCCCCGCTGCTTCCTTTCAGAGCCCGAGGAAAGCTTGTGATGAGAGACTGCATGACAAAAGTTCTTACGGATTCAACCCGTGTCAGCCCTCATTTCAGTTTGCATCGATGGTTATTGAGGACATGCATATTCAAACGTGCTTTGCATAATTTGTTCGGTTTGCATATGGGAATACATATGCAAATTTAAAGAAAAGCCCGTTCTGAAGGCAGGGTGAATTCTGAGAACACAAACTGTAGGAGCACTAAGGCGGCTCTTGACGCTGTTTCTTAAGGGGTGTGCTTGAAGGAAGGGTATTTCTTCCCATGCGTTGCAGATCTCCTTTTATAAAAGGCACTTAGGGGTAGAGTCCCTAGATGCAAAACAGGTTTCAATCCTATTGCCTTGCAATCCCGTGCAGATAAAACATCAAGGCAGCAGCCCTAGGATGGCCTAACCTTCAGCTAGTTTTTCCCTTCACACTGTGCAACTCCTTCCTAAAGACAAGATATATGAGAACTGGAGGTGCTTTCACATCAAACTGCTAGGCAATGAGCAGTCAAAATCTAACTCTAGTTTAATTTGTCACTACAGCTCCATAGACACCTACAGCACAGTGTACCTAAAAATTCATTGGCTCTCATCTTGTTCTTCATGGCCTTAGTAATCTTGCAGAGAAAGTTATCCTCTGCTGCAGATCTCTTGAAAAATCAATCCCCAGCAGCTATTTTAAAGAACAACAGACAAACATCAAGCACTTATAAAAACCCTAAAAATTATTACCAATATGAAAATACATTTCTAAAGAGGACACTGCTGCAGACATGTGAACTGTGATGCTACTGTCAGCTAGCTCTATGTACTATTTCCAGTGATGGGGATATTTTTTTGCACTTTTTCAACTGGACAATCTTTAATTCATTTGTCCAGACACCCAGAAACTGTATCCAGGAAATAGAGCTATAAAATATTTATGTAGAATAGAAGTAGCATGATTATGATGAAGCTCTGAAATTAGTAATGTGAAGGAAGCTATGGCCTTGATCTTCCATGCTCAGAATGACACAGAACATCTTAGAGATTTTAAGATGTTCTGCTGGGACTCACTAAGATCACTGGGGCTTACTGTCAAACACTGGCCTATGGCAACATGGTTAAGTTTCAAAACTCATTAATGCTTTAGGATGAAATCTCATGCCATTGATCACATTGATTGGAATAAATTATATAGTAAATCAGCTCAGAAAACCATGGGGTTTTGTATAGCGGGGGATTTTTTTATGTGACTGCTAAACTGTACTAATACAGTCCATGTCTTCTTGCTTTAATAAAGTGGCTCTATCAGCCCTATCTCACAATTTTACTAAAATTTCAGGACCACAGGTGAAAGTAAGTAGAGCTCTTTTACTTTCAAAATTGTTTTTCAGTCACTGAAGTGTTGTTCTCTTCTTGTTAAAACACTGTTGAAAAGTACTTGGTATTTGACATGTAAATATTAACGCTGTCTTAACAAAAATGGGGTCATCACCATATTGGCTGCTGCTATTGTTTAACAGCTGGCTCTGCAATGGAAAACTAAGCTTTTACTTTTAATTAATTTTCACCCTCCAGATGGTCATGGAAAATACTGTATCACCCCAAAATTGATAGCAAAAAGACGTCTCTCAGGACTTCATAGGCCAAATCAAGTGGAGGGAAAGAAATAGTGTTACTAAAGCCAATGCACGAACAAACAGCATATGTTGTTCCTTCCATCAAGAAAATAGGTTAGCAGTGACATTCACTGACAATAAAATAGGTTATTGTAGTTTTAATGAATTTACAGCTATGTTGTTGGATAGTTCCCTGCTCTGAATCTGTCCCAGGGATTCTTCTATTTTCACAGAAGCAACATCTTCACGAAGGCTAATACGTAACACAGAGCTTCTAATATGTAATGTATAGTACTAAAATGATTATAATGTTGTGATACATAATAACGTAAAATACATTGATTATATAGTTTCCCATCCTAAACTCAGATGAACATTGAAATCTCACATCCTGAGTCAGCAGTCTTAAAGAGTTCTTGCTCATGCCAATCTAAACATTTTGTTTCGTTTCAGTTCTCCTTTTTACTTTTGTTACAAGGCATTAACTCATATTTACATGGACTTTCTTACAAGCAACCTTCTCAGTTGTTGCTTCTTCCCGTACGTGTTTATTTTAACCTTCAAAGCGTGCTCCTTTTGTTTAGTCAATTGTCATGCTTTGTGCTGCCAAGTGGGAGACCTGAGTTCAATTCCCATTTCAAGTCCATAAAAAAAAGGAGTTGGAAGCGCCACTGAAGCAGTATATCTGGTCCCCAGAGTGCCTGGAATTGCTTTACAGCAAATCTGGCCAACTAATAAACAATCTTGACAGGAGTGAAAGATGAGAGCCCTGCAAGTATGGCAAGGGAAAAAGGAAGCAGAGGCATCCAAAAGGAAGTAGGGGTTACTTTGCAGAACGTGGCCTCTTGAACTTACAGCAGATTTTCAATCCTTTAGGCTTCCTATACATATAGCAGCTTGCTTTGCCCATTAAAGCAACAAGCAAACCTAGGCTCCCTAATTTTTTGCCTTATTCTAGCTTTGGGGTGGTAGAAAAGACTTTCTGAGAAAATACTGATTAACCCTTGGTCCACTGGAGTCAATGGGAATTTTTTTCCCTGGTTCCATTCTGTCAGTATTTCAGTTCAGTACTGGACTTGAATCATTAATGACTTTGAGACATATGACATGCATTTGACTAAATCACAGCAATAGCAGAGCAGTCTCAGAACTCTTATTAATCTTGAAATAGTCAAGATTTTTTTCTTTCATTATACATTTAATTACGTTTACTCACTGTCAACCACAGGCAATTTGATGAAAACAGGCTTCTCTGCTAAAAATTTACTGGATTGCTTACAGTGCTTACATTGCTGGCAATTTTAATAGCCAGCAATACAGCAGTGATCACAGAGATGTATTTTGGACAGAGGCAGTGGAAGACCTATCTTTTCCAAAAAGTCACTACACAAGTGAGCAGAAAGGACCGATTCCTGCTTCTTTGAGGACATGCTAGCAGAAAGATAAATGAATCTTCCTCTTTTGGAAGCCTTATTCTAGTGGGTTAAATAAGTCTTGGCAATTGTTCAAAGGAAATTGTCTTCTGCTCAGTTTTGCCATCAGTTTTCCAAGCATTCCCACAAACCTTCCAAACATCATAGAATCATAGAATCATAGAAAGGTCTGGGTTGGAAGGGACCTTAAAGATCATCCAGTCCAACCTCCCACCAGACCAGGTTGGCCAAAGCCCTGTCCAACCTGGCCTTGAACACTTCCAGGGAGGGGGCATCCACAGCTTCCTTATCTTACCTTATCAGTGTCCTTACCTCTACTGCTCTCACTACTTCTTATTCCTCAATACATAAGTCAATACATAATTTCATAGTACTTTCCTCAGCTCTTTCTAACTCTTTCTACTAAGAAAAGAAAGAAAGAAGAAAAATGATCACACAACCACTAATACACCCTGAGGAGTGTGCTGGTAGGTGAAAGCCAGCATAGTTTTCTGTGCTGTTCTCCCTCAGCTTCCTGACCACTGCATCACCACAGAGCTTCAGACAGCTCTGTGAGACAGGACAGCTTCTATCAGTAAGAAAAAGACCTTCAGTCTTCATAAATTTTACTGCTGGCACACCTCCAGCCACAGCAGCAGCAGCAACAAAATATGTTATCCTGCCTACCCAACATTTATACAGGGCTTCATGAATTCTTCCTTTTTAAATGTAGTCACTCTTGGCTGTTCATATATGGAAAGCTGTATAAAAAGCTGTTTTCTTTCTGGAAAGACTGACATTAATAATGTGCTATTGAAACTTTTGGTACTTTTTTATGAGGCCAAAGAACCCTCTAAGGTTTATTACTTCTTGAGTTTTTATATTACTGAGATAGGTTTATATAATTTCTTCAGTGTTCTAATGCTACCAAGCATCCTTCTCTTCCTGCTGCTGCTTTTTCTTGCAGAAAAAAAAACAGGACAGGAGGGAAGAACTTTACCAGAAAGTCACAGACTTTCTTAAAATCCACCTGAACAGCCTGGAAAGTTATTATGCTAGACACTGGGATGAAGGGGACAGTGACTGCAGACATAAAGATGTCACCTTTTCAATCTCATTTTTGTTTATGCTTTCTGTTTTAAAACTTTAATCCCTTCTTCTACAAACAAGTCAATTTTCTTAGACAGTGACAGACACTTTCTAGATGAGAGCAGAAAATAATGCAAACTGCATCCTGCACAGAATCGTATTCCACTACTCAAGTCACCTACTTCAGCACAGTATGCAGGCATAAACTTCATTTTTTTTCTAAACATGGGCATGTGAATAAATTGCAGATTCAGAAAGGGCCTTAGAAGGCACTTACTAAGTAAATGCCTGCATAAACTTTGGACTACTGGTTCAATTGTCCATTAGTTGGGATGTCACCATCATCTGTTTGAGTACAAATGTTGAGTTTCTTTATTCTTCAGAGATACCATGTTTGTGCCACACATAAATATATGAAGCACATACCTAAAAATAAGGAACCTAATTTCTATACCTGGCCAAGCGGAATAAGAAATAATAACCAGCAGGTCACAAGGAAAGCTTCCTTTTGTGAAGCTAAGGCTGCACTACAGAAAGCCCTCGGTTCAGGAGTCACTTTTGAAAGTACTATCACAGAGACGGGTGTTACAGGTTCAGAGTGCAAACTTAATTGCATAAAGCAAACATATGTTACAAAACAAAAAAGTGAGCAGAGAACATGATTCATGCTCAGGGCACATCTATCCAGCCAGACCTTCAGATTAAGGGTGCTTAATTTTAGGATACTAAGGAGGCTTAATTAAGCATAAACTAGGAAATGGAACATTCAGTTAACGTGTGAGTTATGTTTAGTGAAGCATCCAAGAAACTTAGTACTAAGTCAAAATTATGGCCCTTCAGAATTACAAGAAATCAGGCAGAAGGACACTTCTGAGAGCTGAATATCAGTTACGCAGACTTTGGTTCAGTTCTACCAAAGGCTAAGTCAAAGATGTAAACTTTTAACGGCTTCAGAGCCTGCTGACTAGCACCATCAGGCCACTTGTAAACTCTATTGCACTAAGAACAAGAGACAAGCCCTAGTTTCTTCTCTTACGTGATGACACCAGTGTTTCTGTGCTAACTCCCATAGGCTGATAGTTCTGCTGTATCACATTGTTTTAAACTTTGTCAGTCAAGAAGGTCAGCTAATCTCAGACTTACAAGCTGCACATTGAGATATGTTTTTAGAAGGAACTTGTGTTTTTAAAACTGTTAACAAAATGCATTAGAAAACATTTCTAATTACACAGTTGTCAGTTGCTGTTTCTTCAACTTGTTTATATAAGAGGTTTAATGAAATTGGCATATAATCTAGAATTATTCCGGTATTGTTTTATCCTTTCTACCACAATATTTTTTGCGTGTTGCTTTGGTTTCAAAGGAATCAAGGCCTCTGTGACCATGCTGTGAGTAGGCACAGGAATATCTGCATGTGTCTCTATTAGACCCTAAAAAGTCTGAACTCATTATGTAACTCAACAAAGAAATAAGATTATTACAAGTTTATTGAACATCATCTACCAAGCACAGGGCAAACTGGGGGGAAAACAGCACTGTATAAGCAATCTCTGTTAGATATGAAATCCTCATACAAGAG
>NW_010183325.1:57846-58085 GCF_000695765.1 Mesitornis unicolor
CATAAACCCAAAAGAAAGTAGATTTTACTGGTTCCATGCTTTCACAAATAATTGTTAATGCAGATACTGAATAACTGCCTTGCTTTTTCTTTACTTCTCTGGGCTTCAGCATCACTAGTGTTAAGGATAGAAATAGCCACTGCTATGCACTGAAAAGGCATTTGGATTTAAACAAGTACTACCTAACTTCTGAGTCTCGTAAGAAAAACAGCCTATAGTGGAAGCTATAGTGACCATAT
>NW_010183326.1:0-1499 GCF_000695765.1 Mesitornis unicolor
AGTTGTGAGGCTGTGACCGGCGGTGTTTGGAAGCAACAGGCGCTGAGGGGAGCAGGCTCTGTTCCACTGTAAGTCTGGTACTGTGTTGAAAAAGGATTTTACTTTGTGTTTTGGCACAACAGATTAACTTTTCCCGAGTTGTGCTGTGGCTTTGCCTATACTAGAAGGCCTTAAGTCTTTTTTTTTCTGCAGTAGCAGTTTTTCTTTTGACTTGATTGCTATGGTTTGGGGTAGGTAAGGAAGGTTTGTGCTAAGGAGCTTCTTCTCTAAACTTGCTATTCAATTATTTCGTTTTAATAACTGGGTTTTTCCCTCATTATTTTCCAGTTTATATATTTTTTTTCTATGTAAGAGCATGAGGGAAGGGTTTCCAGCACTGTCCTGTGTACTGTTCCTACATCAGTTGTGTGTTATGATTCCAGTGTGGCATGCAGTAATTTGTAAATTCTACATTAACTCTACCAGGTTTGTAAATTCATGTATAAAAAGCTGTGCATGAAACCAGTACTATAGTGGTCTCGTAAGGAGAGAAGCTAACACTTGTTCATGACTCTTTTTTTTTTTTTGCTGGTGAATATAAAAATTGTCAAGACTCTTAATTATTTTACTGCTATGACTGTGTTCCTTTCTTCTGGTTGCTCTACTGGCAGTTTAATTAATGGATTAAATAGAGGTCAGACAGCAGTGCATAGGGAGTGGACTGTTGTAGCTTCCTTTCAAAGCTGTATTTTGTGTTAAATGTTGCCCACTGCTGTGCCACAGTCAGAGATCTCTTTGGTCACGATGTCTGAGATGACCTCGGTGCTGCTCCAGTAGGTGAGGAGAGCTCATCCATGTAAAATGACTTCAATTAATAGTTAATTATGTGAGGTGATGCTTCTGTGAAAGCAAGCTATCCCAAGTCATTTACAACTACCCATGTCTAGTTATCGTGTGGGTAATGTAATTTGATGTGTGCTACTACAGGTGTAAGGGTTAAAAATAAACTCTGAATTGATGGGGAAGTATGTTTTGTTGGTGCCACAACTTGGTTTCAAGGAGGATTAATAGCTTTAAAAATGTGGAGATTTTATTGAAAAACAAATAAAATCAATACAGAAAAAAACCAAACATGCACACACAAAAAAAACCCCAAATGTGAAACCTCAACAACCAGCCAAACTCTGCAGCGAGAGCAACACTGATTCAATATGTTTGTTTTTTTCCTAGGATGTTTCTTTCTGAGAGAGTAAACTTTGCCAGTTTAAGGTGTTTAAAAGGTGCTGATTTCTGGCTAACACTGAAAGGAACAAATGTTTGGGATTTTTTGGTTTTGTGTATGGTTTCTTTGTTTCATTTCTTACTGTGTTGGGGTAGTGCAGCAGAAAAAGTAAGAGTGGTGGGTGTTTCTGAACTGGCCTGGGCTGCAGCCCGAGCTAATGGAGCAGGTGGGGATCACAAAGGCTCTTCAGCTGAAGAATGGGAAACAGCTGTGCATGCTGGTGCAGAGCAGGCCTTCA
>NW_010183326.1:1530-12674 GCF_000695765.1 Mesitornis unicolor
CTTTGGATTTCCAAGCATCTCCAAGTGAGAAGGTGTTAGGGTTAAGTACAGGTCAGATTGGTGAAGGGGCTGCAGTATTGTTAGTGTGCTGGCAGGGAGGCAGAGGCCTAGGGAAGGAGGCAGCAACACATTTTTGTGCTGAGGTTTGGAGAAAGGAAAGAGTTATGGCTCTATCAGTTGAATGTCTGTCATTCTCGCTCTCTCTGTTGTGTCACATTCAGTTCCACTGACTGGTGGTGAGGAAGATGAGAGTGTTAGGGAGGTTTGAAGTAAAAATTTTAATGGGAGGATGCAAGGGGAAGGAAAAAAAAACAAAAACCTGTCGAAGACAATTTCTGGCAGGCAGTTGGCTTTGTGGTGCAGACAGATTGGCTGATGTTGATTGTTGACAGCTTCTGCAGCTTGCTAATTACAACTGTAAAAAATTCAGGTGAATGACAGTAACTTGAAATGTTAATTCTGCTTTTTTTATTTTGCAGCTGCAACTGTTATCTGGCTATCGCCATAATTGATGGACACTGCCAGTTGCTTAGACAGATGGGAATTAATACTTGTGTTGCTGTTAAAACTCACTATCACAGTCACGTTTTCATGAGTCTCCTGCACTGAATTAATGTGCACAAGACTGTGTGTACAAGGAGCGAGCACAGCTTGGGCCTGGAGAGCAGGCGGTGGCACATCCCTAGGCCGTGGTGGAAGATGTTTAAGAGTTATTAGCTCTGTGTTCCTGTGTGCACAGGGGGCTGAACCACTCAGAGCTGTGTGAGCGCTTCTTAGGGTTTGTGATTTACCGCAGTCACCACGCAGGTGTAGGAGGGGTGATATGGATGTAGGGAGGAGGTCGCTGCTCAGTGGTCCCCCACACGAACTGGGTTTGGACTGGAGTAGTCCTGTCTTAAATCTGATCAATGTGGGAAGTGTTAAAATCTGTAGCAGTAGCGTGGGTTGTCCCACTGATGCCAGAACTTCCCTCTGCCTAACGTGAATGGGCAAAGACTGGAAGAGGACCACTGTGTCTGTTTGCATTGAAGGCATGTGTTCTGAGGAAAAAGTAATGAATGCTTTCGGACACCACAAGAAACAAAGCATGGTCCTGTATGTCTTAAGGCTAAAAGATATGAAGTCTGAATAAAGGAAGTTTCCCTGCAATGGCAGTAACTGGGGTGGGCTTTCATGTACAGGCTGTTTCTGCACAGTGTTCTTCTCTAAGCATAGCGGTTTCCTCTGTATTTCACCTGCCCTTCTATTTTCACATAAAGTAAAAAGCTGATCCAGGTAGAGTCCTGGTCTCTCTGAAAATGGACTTCCTTAAGGAGGTGGTGGCTCAGCTGGTTGCTCTGAGGACTTTTCGAGAGGTTAAATCTCATGGAGGGTAAAACAAGTCAGTGTGTGCCACGGAGGTGTTACTCAAAGAAGTTGCTGAAATATTGGCTACTTTTTGACAAGAACAGTAAGTTTAGAAGTTCTGAGCTTTCTGAAGCTTGTTTTGTTTTAACAGTTTGCAGAACATGCTGCTTCAAGCCGGTGAGGGAAAATCCTCTTTCCTTGGCGTTCAGGGATTGCGGCCAAGTGGAACTCTCATCTCCGGAGGCGTTTGAGCTGTGTTTAGAGGTAGGCTGACAATCGATAGCGGTTCAAGCATCTACTTGCTGTTTTCTTGCGTCTGTGGAAGGAAGGTCGTGCACACACAGTCTCCTCCCCATCTCTCCTTCTCCTAAGCCTCCTGTGACAAATTGGTGCCTCATCTTAAGACCTTCCAGGTCTGACTGGTAATTCTGATCTCAGAGCTAAAGAGTAAGTAACTGCCCGGGACCTCTGGTCTGGTTAGTGAAGCTTTGGTGTAAATGTAGTTGTGCACTTGCACACAGCACAGGTGATATTCGTACGCTGAAGGTAGGATTGTATTGCCCACTGCTATGCCAATTACTGGATATTAATGGCAGGATAGCATGCGTATGCCTAAACTGGGAAGCAGAAGGTTAATAGACGAACAGCACCAGAAGATCCCATTTATCAGTTTCTATTTATCTCTCCTTGGGAGGTGGCAGGTTTACAGTAAATACCTTCTGTCCTCCTAATTTCCTAATGATGGGGATAATGATGGAGAATGGTGAAGTCATTAACTGGGACAGCCTCTGTGCATCACTCTGTCAACCACGTCTCTCCAAGACCTGCAATGAAAAGTGATGGGCCCCAGCTGTTCACCAGATTCTCTTCCCTTCCCCCTCCCCATTCTCAACCCCAGTTGCAGGCTTAGTAATTAAAAAGAGGGGAAAAAATATAACCTGCGAACCAAAAGACAAAAGCTAGTCCCTTCCTCTTCTATAATGATAGCCCAGTGTGCCCTGCCCTTGGTGTGTGGGGATGCACCAGTCCGGTCCTGTCTCGGTGCTCTTAGTTCAGTGTGTATTGAAATGAGCAGAAGGTAGAGGAAGGTGCTGGGACAAAGACATTGAGTTTTCTTTCACATCTTCAGCTGAGGAACTTGTTCAATGTCTGGAAATGTCTAGTAGCTCTCTAACCGTGTCCTGGAGTACTGGTTATGTTTCAGTGGCTAAGAAATGGATGGGCAAACAGTTCTTGGCCGTATGGTACATCGGGGTAGAGCTGCACCGTGTCCAGTAGCCTTCTCCAGAGGTTTTACATTTGGACAATGCTGTGACTTGATGGCAGTTTTCAGAGAGTTAAGAGTGGTTTACCATTTGTAGCAGCCATGTGAGTGAGTGCCTGTATTTTATTGCCAGCAGTATTAAAAGCATCCACTCTTAATGAGAGGTGGAAAAAACCAACCCCACCAGAGGGGGAGGATTTCATTACCATGAAAGGTAAAAATCTTTCATGTGCTTTCTCATATGCTTACAGTTTTCTGGTAAATCTGAGCCTGTGTGCAAATGCCTTCAAAGCTGCTTAGCCTGACCTGTTTTCTAGTAATGTAGTAGTTCTTCAGTGAGATGTCTTTTCTTGGTTGTTTTAATTCGTCAGTTGAAGTGGCCTTGAGCGCAGTGTGATATGGTGGAGCAGTGCATCCCTTTTGCTCTCGATTGTCAGCTGTTTGCAGTGTCTGAGGGTCCGGCCCTCTGCCCTGGAATGCTTTGAAGAGAGAGGCCTGCCTGAAGTCAGGTTTTTCCTATGCACCCGCCATGTGTCAGGCTCATAAAAACTCTTGAGCTGTGGGAGCTTTGTATTAGAAGGGTTCATTAACTTTCAAATGTTTGACTTGAGAATTTTCAGAGCGCTCAGCTATAGACCAAGGTGGCCAGCTCAGCCAAGAGTGTCCCCTGGCAGGCAGGTACAGATGTGATTGCCAGTCTGAGTGCTGTGCGAAACCTAATAGTGTCTCAGAAAGTGTCATACTTGGGCTGGAGAAGCTTAAACCAAATAGCCCAGAGAGACTGTAAATAATTTTTGTTAGGCTTTAATAGATAGGAAGGTGGAGGAGCCTGTAACTTGTAGCATGCCAGGAATTTAGTCTCATCTTTATGTGGCTCGTGATGTTCATTTAGCTGTCCAGGAAAATGTGACAGTAGGAAGGAAAACACAGTTATGGTGAGAGAAATGACCCTGGTACTGGCCTAATTCTGACCATGTGACTAAGTGTGTTCTGAAGTGCTTGAGGCCAGGATAGGTCATGATGGTACAAAGGGATGTTTTTGTGACTTATGTCTCTGTAAATGTGGTATCCGAGCAGAGCGATCGAAAATAAAAGGAAATGGAACAGCTCTCTTGTCTAGGAGATGTGGTGTTAGACAGTTGACCACCCCTGGTATCTTTTGGCTAATAACTTTACTTCGGATGTCCAGGTAGTCATAAATGTTTAGGCCAGTGAAAATGGAATTTGACTTCATGTATAATAATGCAGGGCTGATGAGCTGAGTCACCTGCGCTGCGCCCAAGAATTGATGTTTGACCGAAGGCTGTTACCCTGCCTTGATGTAGACATGTGAGGAGGTGCCAGATCGCTGAGATTCCAGCCATTCCTGGAACAAACTGTGGGGCTGCTCGATTTTGTAATGTTCTTTCTCTTGTTGGGTTGCTGGCCTCACCTAGCCTCTCCTGAGGACAAGCTGGCTTTTACAAGAAATGCAAGGCTTTGGATTCAGCCCTGCTACGTAGCCTTGGTTCCCCTAAGATCTCTTAGCTGAAACGTACAATATACCTGGTGGTTCATGTCTTCCTTCCTCTGCCCTGGCTGCCCAGTGTCCTGCAGTACAGATGTAGCTGTCCTGGGCCAAGCTCCATAGCATCAGCTGTTTCTGTGGCTGCCCTCTCAGCTTTGACACCCCAAGCATGACACAAATCAGTCTAAACAGAACATGCAATAGTCAACATCTGTTGACCTCTAAATAAGGAAAATCATATTAGTCACTCTGTAAGCAATCTGTATGATAATTTCAGGAATAGATGAGGTGACTGTTCTCTGAGTGGAGAAAGTAGTGGATATATCTTTTTCTGTACTTAAACTACCTGTAGGAAAGACTTGGGAGCCTAGCAGAGACAGAAGTTTTACTTCCCTGAGGAATGTTTGATGTAGACAATAAAGGCAAGACAAATGATCTACCACTGTGGATATTTGTTGGAGTAGGACAATATCTGCAGCACCAAATCTTGAGGAAGATGGATGCTGTTACAGATAACGCTGGTTAAGTGTAAGAAATGTCACTGGAGCATTGTAATATCTACCCAACATCATTTTTTCAATTATGTGTAACATACAGCAGTGGATGACTTAAAAAATTATCCCAGCTGACAGCACAAAGGCAGCAAAATCTTACATTCAAGTCAGTTTTTAAAGGTGTAGTCTGTACATATTAACCCTCTGCCTGTGGATGGTTTAAAGCAAACATGAGTGTCAGCCCACAGTGGGCATTTAGCTCCTGTTTCAACTCATCTGACTACTTCTGTTCTAGAGCCAGCGGTTACACACAGCTTCCACAGGCACGTGTGGTGGTGCATGGCCGCAGAACATTACAGATGGATCCACTGCTTTGCAGCGATTTCAGTGGGCCCAGGCTCCCAGCAGCTTTGTCAAAAAGGAAGCTATTGAATGTGTTTTCTTTGAGTAACTAATTTTTTAATGTCTCTGCTGGGTGAAGTACCCAAATTTGGATTCTGTAGGATGTATGTCCTCTCAGTGTTAATGATTACTGGATATACTCTGCTCCAGTGTGGGAGATTTACAGAACACTGGAACAGGCTGCCCAGGAAGGCTGTGGAGTCTCCTTCTCTGCAGACATTCAAGGCCAACCTGGACGCATTCCTGTGTGACCTAGTTTAGGTGATCCTGCTCTGGCAGGGGGGTTGGACTGGATGATCTTTTGAGGTCCCTTCCAACTCCTGAGATTCTGTGATTTAATTGATGGCTTTGGAGTAATGGGAATTAAATGTAGAGGGCTTTCTTTCCTTCCCTGCCTCCAACTCCAAAATACAGGAGTATTGCATCTCTTGGAATCCCGGCACTTCCACTTGCAGGAGTGGCAGTAAAACAGCGTGTAATGTCAGTGTGGGAAAAGTAAAGCTGTGGAGCAAGTTTGCACAGAGAGATAAATGCTCCATATGCTAGGGGCCTGTGCAGGTTAAGTTGTGTAATGGTATTTTCCCCTCTTCCAGAACAGTCTCAGTGCTGATGCCGTTTTACTGTTCCCTTGACTAAACAGTCCATTGGGAGTCCATGTCGGAGTGTTTGGAATAGACTGCAGATGCTTTAGTTGAGTTCAGGTGGATGTCAGCGCAGCAGCAGTCCAGCCCAATGTGAGCCAGAGGAAAACAGATCATCTTGTTCATGTAATCTGAACGTTGTTTTCCCTGAAGTATAAAAAAGAAATTGTGGTGTACTATCACACCAAGAGCATTGAGGAGTTTGTGGTTCCATAGTGTTAGCTACTTTGACGTATTGAGACTACTTGGCTGAAGCTTATAACAACAGGGAGCTTGCAGGCTCTTTGCAAAGAGGGACATGAGCACTGCAGACAGAGGATCCCACTGAAGCAAGAAGCTTTGTCCAGGTGCAGATGGTGGTAATGACCTCAGCTTCCACTAAAAGTTGTATTTTATTTGGGATTTTTACCTTTGCTATGATGTTTTCATTATTCTGCAAATATCTCTTCCTTTCTTTGCCCCCGTTAACAAATGAAACCTATACTGTTCTATCCTGCCACCATTTATCTTCAGGTAAACAAGCTGACGTAGAGACCTCAAAGCCGCGATGCTCAGCGGACTGAACACACAGCTCTTTCAGGGGTAACCGCTGTAAGAAATCGGCAGCACCATGGTGTGGAGTTATGCTTATTCCAAGTTTGCTGTTATTCACGTGGTGTAGTGCGTGCTCCCGTATTTGATCAGCCGCGGTTGTTTTGGCTGGCTGCACAGGCTGCGTTTAAGACCCTCAGTGAACATTTCTGTCACTTTTGCTGTTCTGGCCACTCTGCTTAATCAAAGAGCTGGAAGGAGATCTCTCATTAGAGAGGCTTGCTTTCCATCTTACAAAAGCCTGTGTTTGGCTAATAGAGGCTTTAGAGAGCTCTTGCTTCTGGTTAGGGTTGGTCTGCTTGACCCAATCTAGGCCTGAGGCAGAATGAGGAGAGAGCAGAATAGCCTTGAAATAAATGATGTCTGAGTAAACATGATGGCTGTAGAGGAACAGTGTTTTGTTCATAAGGCTGCTGCTCTGAGACTGGGGAGTTTCCCAGCTGTAGCAGGGTATTTACTGAGAGTGGAGGGACGGTTGCTAACTTCTAGGTGGAAGTGAGAGTCTGTACACAGTGGGTTGATGTTCTTCTGTCTGTTGTTACTGCTCACTGTGTACCTGTCAGAGTCCTGCCCCGTGGGAACGGGTGTTGGAAGAAATAAGAGCGCGAGGCGAGCTGTGTCGCAGGGCATATGGTCTGAGTGGAGGAAGCAGGTAAACGCTGGGGAAGAAGCTATGAGGGGGGCACCAGTGGCAGAGCTGAGAACAGTGATCTTGTTCAGCTATTGCACAGGCCTCTGCTGAAACGTGTGCTGCGGAAAAAGTACTGTTAACCTGAAAAGAAGCATAGAAAAGATTTTCTCTTGTCGATAGATAATCTGTAGAGTTTGAAGCTCTTAAACCTCTGGAGCAATGTAACCTAGTCCATCTTGTATGTTTTGTAGACTAATATTTTTTTGTTTGGTTTTTTTTTTACACAACAAACCAACAAATCATAGTTGAAATACATCGCTCCTGATGCCTGGGTGCACTTCAGATGTTTGCCAAATTCCTGTATAGCATTCCTAGCTGGTCAGGCTCTGTCAGCTGTGCCTCGATAGGTCTGTCCTGTCAGGAGACAGTACAGAGATGAAGGGACAGATGGGGACAGGAGACAGAATATAAGGGGATGTACATGATCTTACCCAAGGGATGTGTTAAATTTAAGTTTCTTTGTTAACAGTTTCATAGGGGAATTAGTGGTTGACCTTGCAGTCAAAATGTGCAAGTGCCTTCCCACTCTCCTTTTTCTTTGCTTTTTGCTTTTTATCTTCTTGCAGAGCAATAAAGATGCTCGACACCGGAAAGCTCCTGTAGGAATTTAATTCGTAAAAGAGCGTTGCTCTATGAAGAGAGGTGAGGAAGTTATGAGGATAGGAATGGGAAGGAGAATTGTCAGGAGTAGTTTTAGGACTGATCAGAGCCAGATGGGAGGAAGGGATAATAGTCTCTGGAATAGGATAAGCTTGTTTTTTCAGTAGACCATGTACAGCATCAGAGCGATGTGTCAGAGTGCTTGGAATCCCTGGTACTGGGAGGTGTTTGCGTTAGGAGTTGGCCTCTGCTCAGAGGTGCTAATGTTGTACAGAAGGAAATGAAGAATTTCATTCAATAATTGCTTTTCCTGTTACTAACTCGAGGAAGGCTACAGGCTCCCTCCCATTAACAGGGGGAGTTTCCCCTTCCAGCAGGTAACCTGACTGGAACTGAGATTTCTCTCTGCTCTATATGGAGCTGTAAATGCAGCAAAGAATAGCTCTCTTCTGCTACTCTTGATTGTGCTGTGACTACTTTGGCTTAGATTCATGTCTACTACCAGTGACTCCATGTGAGGTGCTCCCAACTGTGGGATCTGAGACTCTGCAGAAGAGGTTAACAGAAGGGTTATAGAAAATGAATTAAACAACTCATGACCTGCAGGCCACCAGCAAAGGGGAATCCAATTTCCAGCTCTTGTAAGGCACGAGCCAGATCCTCTCCAGATTAAATACAATTTGGTGTCCTTGGTGAGCACAGGACTGGAGGCCTTGTCAAGAAAGATTCTCAGCCATGCCTTAAATCAAAACAGGAAACTTATAACACTGTGAGGATGGCAGAAACATAAGTGAGGAGCTCAGGATTACTGTGAGAAGGTGCAGTTGGGAACAGTGCAGGGTAGTTGCATTGAGAATCTTCCCACGCTGTGGGGTTCCTGACAAGTGACAGAGCCGTGTCTAAGAATGAGGGTGTTTGTCATATGTCTGCTGTCGTTTATGTATTGAGGGGACATGACCCTTTGTTTGGGTTGCAGAGGATCCTTAGGCAGGCTGTCTGCATTGATACTCTCTGTGCTGGAGATGGAAGGTGTGACTGAGCAGCGAGGCAGCCGTGGAGCTCTCCTGGGAGCACAGTGCAGGTTTGCTGCTGGGTTTGAGTGAGTGATGGCTTGTCAGACACAAGGGGAGTCTGGACAAGTGCTGCAACGGAAACCCCTTGGGAGTTGTTAAATACAGAAGAGCTGTCCTGAGCTGCAGAAATCCCAGAGCTGCGAGCTGTTAGGGACCAGGAGCATGTTCTGAATGAGTGTCCCCGTGTGCCTGCTTTATTCTTGTACCCTTCCCAAGGTGTCTGCTTCTGGCCTCTGTCACAGCATGCTGGGCCAGAGAGTTCTTTGCTGTGAGCCACAGCAGATGTTTTTCTGCAATAAAACTCCTGCGAAAATGCTGTAAGACAAAGAGAGCTCTGAATGCTTACAACAGTACATCAACGGCTTCTTACTGACCTGACTAAATTTTACTGGCTTACTGATTGTTGAAAGAAAGTGCAGAAGGCAATGGTCTTGTTTGGGTTGTGGAGAAGAGGGGCTGATGGGTTTAAGGATCCAGGGCCAGTGGCAGTGGTAAATCGGTGTAACCTCTGCAAGACAGAATGTGGGGTATTTAAGTTATGCACAAGTTCATAAAGATATCAGCGCTAACGATGAGTGAAATGTGTCATGTTCTGGCCAGCTAAATGACTGCGGCAGGCTTGATTCAAGACTGTGTTCTTATTTTCTGGTTATGACTTTGTCCCTGGCTTTGCGGTGATGTGACATTGGTCACCTTTGAGCTGGGAGGGCTGGGTAATTGGTACTATGGCTTGGTCCCTGAGACACTTAACTGTTGCCTCTTAATGGCTGTGTCATGTGCCAGCCTGCAAAGCCGTCCTTGCACCACCTCCAGCCTTGCTGGAGATGGGGTCCTGCGGTCCTGTGCTTGGCAGTGGTGTGTTTTTGCAAAAGAGACAAAGGTGTGCGTGACCTTCGGGTCAGCAGCACGCTGCTGTGGCTCAGGATCCAGTGCTTGCTGAAGCAACAGGTCTGGAGTTTGTACAGAGACTGTCACAATTCACTGTAGGCAGTCTTGAATTGAAATAAACATCGATATACAGCAAGGGTTATGTCCTCAAAAACAAGGTGCAGCATGAGCATGATGTGTGGGCCTCGTGTGGCAGGGAAAAGGGCAGCAAAGGGCATGGTGGTCCATATATAGCGGAGGAAAAACGGAAGTGTCTTCTCATAATGTAATCGCTCTTTTGTAAGGCACTTTCTGTAGTGGTGAAATTGTAATGTGTTGTTAATGGCAGCCTGTGGCTTCATGGCACTGACAGCAGTGTGCCAAGGTCAGCAGTGCAGTTGACAAGATGAGCTCTGAGATCAGTAGAGAAAGGAGACTTGACTCAGGTTTGAGATAAGAATGTTGTTGTTTTACTCTTAGTCTCTACTTTTTTATTGTGGCAATGACCAAGCGAAACTAGAAGCCCATATTTACTCTGGAATGAGCTGCCTTTCCCTTCTCCCAGAACATGCTGTGTGTAGCCCCACTAACTGCGGAGGAGTGAGTCCTACACCGTGTCACACATAGTATAGTCCTTGTGTGGATTGTATGGGTCTAATGGCTCTGGCTTTACATTGTCCTTTTTTTCCCTGAATGCTGATTTGTCCAGTCAGATATACCCTTGAAATCTCAGAGGAGAAGACTGCATTAATTGCTGGCTGTGGGGAAGATGAAAGGGGATCGGGTATTCCTGGCTTGGTCTAGGTACAGCTGCCATGGTCAGTTTTCATTGTTTTTCTAATGTCTGTGTGAGACTAATTTAGTAAAGTATCGGAAGGAAAACACCAACATTTTTTTTTGCTATTGCTTTAGTTATTTTCCACACTTACTGTCACTTCTGTACAGCCTTGATCAGCCTCTCTAAGCTTTCCGTACTTTAATACTCATCCTCACTTTTTATAACGGGTATATATGGTTATTTGCGTAAGCATACACTCACTCAAATGCCAAAAAGCAAGTTTCAGCATTAGCAGCTCTTAACAATGTCTTAAAGCCCAGGATACCTTTATAATGGAGATCTTCAGCTGAAAAATATCCCAGATGTGCTTGGGAAGACTAAATGTCTTTTAAGTAAGTTATTTAAGATAAAGATATTTAATCCTCTTTCATCTTCCCCACAGCCAGCAATTAATGCAGTCTTCTCCTCTGAGATTTCAAGGGTCTATCAGACCAGACAAATCAGTAGTCAGGCAAAAAAGGACAATGTAAAGCCACAACCATTAGACCCGTACAATCCACACAGGGACTACACTATGTGTAGTACAGCATAGGACCTATCCCTCCGCAGTTAGTGGGGCTACGCATAGCATGTTCTGGGAGAAGGGAAGGACAGCTCATTGGCCTGGAGGTTTTGACCTGACTTATCCTTAGATTTCACCTGGGCTCTTGGGTTAGGTAAAGCAACCAAACGAGAGCGTAGTCTGCTGTTGGTTGTGAGTTTCCAGCTCGCTGTGTTTGTCTTCATAGCTCTGCACAGCTCATTTGGAAATCACCCCATTATACATCATCACAAATTAAACTACCGCTGAGGTCAGAGGGCAGGAGCTCATGTGTAAATCGGCATTCCT
>NW_010183326.1:12705-66114 GCF_000695765.1 Mesitornis unicolor
CGTATTGGACCTTTGAGATCAGCTCTAACAAGCACGGTGCAAACAACCGTCGTTTAGTTTGTTGCATGCCATTGGGAAATTAAATGTCTTCGAAGTTCTTGTCACTTAAAATTTGCAGTGACATTTACTGCATTTGACAAAATGTAGAAAAAAGAGCTTCCAATTAACCAGAACATCAAACGCTGCCAATAGCACAGTTTATTTTGGAGGCATGATATTCAGAAAGGTCAGGCTTCAGTCGGCTACCCTCCACCATTTGTAGTGCTCACTGTGGCTAATGAGCACTTTGCTCAGTCGCATAAATGGTGCTTTATGGAAAAAAATTCCTGATGCAGTGGTGTAGTTAATGCACGGATGTGGTGAACGATGTAGAGGAGTGGATGTCTGGACACTCTTCTGATGCGGAAAACCGCTGAGGAAGAGACTGGACCAGTTGGGTCCTTTGAGAGGAATGGTGGTCTTGGCTTTCTGAAACTGAAGCAATCTGGGCATAGTCTTTCTAGGTCTTGCTGAGGGTAGTTTGATTTCCTCACAGTTAAATTTTATGCCAGGTAAAATCAATGTGTCAGGGCTTAGTCTGCAATAGGTGTGCTTAAGTTTCAATTTTGCATGGATTTCCTCATGCTTATTTCACTCTTCCCTGTGGTGGCTTTTCTAGAAACTGCAGAACAGAGCGGTCAGAGTTTGCCACCGTTTCTACAGTTTTTACACACTAACAGCCTGTGTAAGTTAAACTGGGAATACAGCTTTTAAAATATGAAGTTCAGAGAGTTGTATAGGCCCTAGTACTTACTGGAGTACCGATGCTTGTCCTCTGCGGTGTATTAATGTAAGATGTAGTGATGTAGAACATAGCTTATTTCATCACATTAGGGATATCTGGCCAGTAGGTGATGCTCAAAATAGCTCGCTAATTTTCATATATGGTTAAAAATGCGTGCTGCCTCAATCTTTCTAAACTTTACATTTTTTAAGACCTGAAGATGAACACATTTTGTAATTGTTACTTAATACTGTATTTGTTTTCCTTCTTTGAACTTGGCTGCCTGTATCGGCACTTTGAGGGATGTGACTTGTGCTGATCAGGTACTTGTGATTGACTGTGCTGCAAGCTGTACATCTTCTGGTCAGCAGGATTTCACCTTACCTGCTTTCTGCTGGGTTCTGTTGAATTTATTGGAAAGGTGAGAGCGTGGGAGAGAGGAACAGTGAGAATAAGAGGACTGGCAGACAGCTTGGGCTGCTTGGAGGTGGTGGGAGTTGGGTCCCAGACCAGAGCAGGAAGAAGATGCTCGCCTGCAGCCTGTAGGAGAAACAGGAACAAGAACTTGGAATGGTGGAGCTTGATTTTGTCAGGCTTTTAGCTAAAACAGGCTTTCTGGGTCACAGTGCGAAAGACCGGATTTCTTGATTTAAATGGAGCGCTCCTCGTACTGAAGTCACAGCAACAAAATGACCTCACTCTGCAATTATTTTTTTTTTTCACCCCTCTTGTAGTTGTTGCTTTAATTTCCTACAATATGTTATTCTTGTTGTTTGGAATCATGGGGAGGAGGGAGAGAGGGGAAACCAACCTGTGTAAAAATTAGCTTTGAGTTATTCCATCTGTGGACTCTTAATTTTGTCATGAAAACAGAGAAGCCTGGCAGGAAGCTCGCTTTTGACTGGCTTCATGTATCCTCTTGTCTGGAACTGGTTAAGAAAGTGTGGCATTTACAATGAAAGCAAAAGCTTCATTTCTGGAACTCTGAGTGTTTGCCCAATTCTTTGACCATCTGTTTTTGTTGACAACCACCTCTTTGTGTTGTGCCAAAGTTATTTTGGCTTTTATAATCTGTATACGCGTGTGTGTACATGGTGGTGTGGTTGTGTGTGTCTGCATGTAGATCATTAGGGTGCTACTTACTGGGTAAGATTGCAGAAACTGGGATGTGTAAAAGCAGTTATCTTGTGAGGTTTGAATTACCAGGAGAAATGCAATGACTAACCCTGGCTTCTCTTTCTAAGTCCTGTCCGTGTTGTTATCCTGTCTAAAAGCTGTCAACGTCCAGTATCATTCCTTGAGTGGCTTTGGTTGTGTTGCAACTGTTTTCAGGATGCAAGTACCTGCCTTAAAAATCACTGCTGCGATTAATGGTACCCATAGAGAGCCAGGAGCTGACAAAGTGAAGAGCAGATGGCTCTCTGAATTTCTTGGGCCTGTGTGGTGGTGGTATCGTGGAGGTGCTCAGTCACATTAGCCGCTCTTTGGCTTCACTTATCTTCCATTCTTGCTGTCAGTTGGAGGGTAATTATTCATCCCCGAATCCTTCTTATGCTAATTATATCCGCTATCAGTACATATGGGAGATCCACCAGAGCAGTGGCTGTTCACCACTCCATCCTGGAATCACAAAAGCATGTTGAAATTCAGCCTCAGAAAGTAGTGTGATACACTTGTACTTCTTAAACATGGCCGTGTGTTTCTATACCTGTATTTTCTCTACATTGTAATAAATTTTTGCTGTTTGCTTTTCTTCTAAAAGCCATAATGAGAGAGAGAGAGCGCGCGAGCATGTTTTATGTGCGGCTTTCCACACGTAGTTTTTCCAGCAGTGACTTCAGAACTCTTGTTGGCATGAGAGTAGGCCAGAGTAACGTATATAGCCCGTGACAGCCGCAAAATGAGGCTAACAAATATCCTACTGAGGATGCAGGCTGACAGCTTCATCCATCCAGCTGAATTTGCATTGTGAGTATGAAATAGCTGCGTGTCATGGGCCACTGCCATTGCACACAGTCATTTATTTAATAACTCAGTGCACAGACATTAAAGGGGAGCCATGCAACACATCATTTTGTTGAAGACAAATAAGAAATTAAGAGATGCCAATGTGTAGAAAAGTCTGGTTTGTGCTATTCCATCACCATCCCTCTTTACTGTGCAGCCAGGCGGCGCCTCAGGTGTAAAGCTGATGGAGTTTTTATGAGTGGTGGCAAAGGCACGGGCTGGGATGTGTCAGGCTGCTTCCCTCTGTTCTGTTCCTTGGTGCCGAAGGTGACGGTGGCCTTTTGAAAAGATCAGCTTTATTCCCTTGCAGCATAAAATACTAGTTAGTTCTGCAGCTTGCACTAGACGTTTTCTGGCATGTGAACTAGGTGAGAGAAACCTGCTGAAAATCTTGATGAGTGGTTATTTTTCTGCAGAGTATCGTTAATTCACACAGAATTGAGTCTCTTTGTATGTGATATCCAAGATATTCAAGTGGTGTGATGTGCCTTGAAATCAAGCTCCTGAAACACTTATCCAGACAGGAAAAATAGAGAAACTAAAGCACCTGATACAGACAGTCCCTTGTAAAAATCTGCTCGTAAGCCTGAAAGAAAATATATCTGCCATTTTAGATGTATTTTCAGAAATGGCTTAAAACCTGTGGGTTTCCATGTGCACGTTGTGTCTGAGGTGGGTGAGAGCTGTTTATCTGTACAACCCCTGTAGTGAGCACTGGGGCAGCTGCGAGTGGACAGCTCTGTTACTTCACAAACGGAGTTATTAGAAGGCCAGGACTGAATTTAGAGGGGGACAGCGTGTCATGCTGATGAAAGGAAACAGCGCAAGGTCTGTTGATGTACAAACAGGGTTATTTGCTGTGAAAAATACAAGGCAGGTTTTTAAATAATAAGAGTTGAGATGTGAAACTCCTAAAGCTTTTGCGGGCACTTAGGCTGTAAGTTTTTCACTTCAGTGGGAATAAAGATGCTTAATTTTTGTCATTGGTGGGAGCCTAACTTAAACAGCATAAAAGAGATTTCATGTTGTCTGCTCGAAGAGTAAGTCATCGGACTAACTGGAAAGGAACACGAACAGTTGTCACTCTCCCTTAGCATCAGCAGTGGTAAAGCTTTTGGAGTGCTTTCCTCACTGCCAGGCCAGTTTTAAACCTTCAGTTCTTATTTGCAGAACTCAAGTGTGTGCATGAAATGTCTCCTGGGTTGCTCTGCTTAATAGCAGTTAAGAATAAAAGGGCCTTGTAAGTGAAGCGTTCAAAGAATTTCTGTTCTCGAAGGCCTGTAGAAAGAGATACTGGAAAATGGAAGAACACAAAGGGCAGAAGCTGCCCAGAAGAGTACAAATAAGGCTCAAGGAATACGGATGACTTTTTATTGTGTTAACTTTCACTGACGTAACACAGAAAATACAGAAAAGGGCGAGCTGCCCAGATGTGGGGCAAGAATATCTCTTTCTGTGCAGCTCTCTTGTGAAAGAAAACTGATTTGGTGAGGAAATGAGCTTGGGTATTGTGAAGCTCAGTGGAGTCTGTGCCAGGCGCTCTCATGGCTCTGGGATGTGTTGGGTATCATAGCACCAGCGTGCCTGCCAGCTGCGGGCCGGGGCTTGGAAGGTTCAGATCCTGACAAGCTTGGGGTTTGTTGCTGGTTTCTTGTTGTACAAACTCCTTCCCATAGATGAGCTGCTAAAGATTTTGATGGGCAGGTGGAAAAATGATGTCTTCCTTTGCTGCTGTTGACGCCTACCCAGATTTCAAAAAAAATTAACAGCAGAAGCAAGTGCAAAAGGTTGAAAATGGAGCAGCCCTTTTGAGATGTTTGGAAGTATCTCATGTGGGAGGAGTTAAAATGCAGAGGATTCTGCTTTGAAGGAGGAGGGTGGGCTCAAAGGCCTATTGAGCCTCCTTCCAGCTGTAATTCCTGTGATTTATCAATCCATTTGGATATTATTGTCCTGAGGGAAGTATTGGAGATTCCTGCTAATTCTGGCTGGAAAGCTTGTTTTTGTTTGCAGAAATACTGCTTTACATTTGCTAGGTGCTTTGTGGTATCTCACAGAGGTTGCTTGCTTATCAGGGAAGTCTCCTGGGCTTAAAATACAAACCTCCATTTATTCCAGAAGGAACAGAATTATACCAGTGGGTGAGGACCTTAATAGTTTTGATAAGAATTTTATGTTATCTATCTACATCCTACTTTATATTGTCACTAACTGTCTGATATTGTTACTGATTTTAGTTTTAAGTTACGGCAGATTGAACTAGAGCTCAGTTCTTGTAAGCTGTTAGGTAAGTAATGTAATGCACTTAAACATGTGAGTGGCCTGTTAATTTGGGTGAGTCTGTTCATGGCCTTTGAATGTGTCCAGCTGGGAAAAGTGTGCTGAAATTAGTTAGCTGGGTTGAGGGGAATGAGGCATTTTGTGCTATGTGGGGAGAAGGCGGGCAGAAGGGTTCATAGGAAGATGAGCAGCATCAAGAGACAAGAGCCTACGTATCTTCTTGGGCTGCATCAGTGAAGGTCATGGAGAAAGCTCCTTTTGCTGTGTCAGTTAGGAATGATTACTAATACCTGCCAAGAGAAAGCAGATGAGCAAATGAATTTAGGGGAAGCCACACACATCCTCTCTATAAACTTCACGCTTGTTCATTAAGCATCCCAGGTTTCTGTGTTGGTCAGCAGCTTGGTCTTTCAGATCATTTGATGTGGTGGTCTGCTTCTGCCAAACAAACCAGCATGCCCTTTTATACCAGGGGAACACTGAACCTTGTGCTCTAGGTACGAATGCAGCTTCTTTGTAGCTCCTAAGGGGTTAAAATGGCTTGAGGTGAGACACTGGGTGTGCAGTAGTTTGATTTTAAAAAACAAACAAATCCACCAAAAAAACAACCAAAAAAAAACCCCAAGCAGTGAGGAACATTTGAGCAAGTGGATAAACAGAAATGCTCTTTGGTCAATCTTTGCTTATTTCATGCTTTTGTGTACGGTATGTAAGTACAGGAAAAATTACACTTTTATATGATGCACTCATGCTCCACATCACTTGAATCCATCTGTAAATGTAGAGCTGTTGCCACACATGGGTTCTATATGCTGTGTATTTTGCAAACAGCTACACCTACACACAGACAGCATGAGGCATTAGGGCTTTGGTTTCCAGGAGGCTGCATGTGCTTGGAGCCTGAAGCCGTGAAATCAGTCATTCCAAACCTGATTCAGCTGCTTTGGCTGAGCGTTCGCATCAGAAAATACTATGGAGGAGCAGGGGGAAGGGGTGGCTGCTCTGTTTCTGAATGGAGACTTCATGGTACAAATGCTGTGGAGTTGTAAGGCAAGCTACAGGAAAAGCTGCGGGATGGGGCTGTTGGCATGCGTGCGTGGGTGTGTGCGTGGAGATGAAGGCAGGTGTAAACTCAGGTTGGAAAAACATAGCTCTCCATCTATGCTGCATCCTATCAGAATATTTATTGGGGTTCATTCTGGCTCCCTAAGCATGATGTGCTGCAAGAATGTGTGTTCCCCATCCTCCTCTCTCCCTTCTTTTCCCTTCCCCACCACCCCCCCACAAGCTGGAGGGCCAGAAGGTGGGGTGGTACCTCAGGATAATGGTAGCAGAAGGCGAAGGAGGCAGACAGCTGGCAAGTTCTGCCCCAATATGCTTCTCTGAAAGAGGCAAGGAAAATGCAGAAGATGTGATGCTTGAATGGCTCACTTTGCAGCAAAAGGGAAGATTAAAAGTAAAATTAGTTAACATCTTGCTCATTTCAAACCGCCACACGCCAGCTTTTTGCTCCCTCCCCCCTTCCCTCTTCTCTGTGGCTTTATTTTCTGAGGGGAAGGAGGGGAAAGGCAGGGAATCCTGGGATTCTGCAGCAATGCCTGTAGTGAGCAGCACTTCAAAAAGGCTGACTTCTCTCCAGGTAATCTTCCTGCAAGCTCCATAAATCGTCTTTACAAGACAAGGCAACTGGAGCAGGCGAGCAGTTAGCCACATTCCTCTACTAGAAGGTTTTATTCACACTACTAATGCAGTGTTATGAGTGTTTGAAACCATAGGGTAGGAATTGGGGCAGAGGCAGCTGAAGCTCTTCAGTCTCAAAAGGGGAGCCGTTAAGATAGGGTATGGGTACCCATAAGCCTTGGAGAGATCTTGCTGCTGTCTACAGCTGCCTGATGGGCAGACTCTCCTTGGAGGTGCATGGTGTCAGGGAGGGAATGGGACAGGTTGGAAGACAGGAGATCTCAGCTGGGTGTTAGGAGAAAATTAATTCCCTAGGAGGGTGGTCAGGTGTTGGAACAGGTGCTGGGATCTCTATTCCTAGATGTGGTCAAAACCTAAATGGATTATACCTTCTCAAAAAGGGACATGTGTTTTTACTTCACCAGCTACTGCTGCTTTTAATGGTCTGACCATCACATCCCTCATCTGCGGGAAGCTCCCAGTATGTGGTGGACAGGTTATGCTGTTACCACTGGAGTAACACTGACTCGATACAGTGTTTCACCGTGCCTGTAGTCGGGGCAATGGAGGCCAAGGCATTTGAGGGCCCAGTTTCTCTGTTGTGCGGGGGACGATTTTTTGAAGAGTTTTTCATTCCGTCCAAGTGAAATTCACTGGTTTGTTGTGGCGGTTCATTCTACACAATGCTATTCAAGCAGAACTCAGGTCCTCAATAAAGCAGCTGCCTGCTCATTTAACATGTGGGCAGCAGAGGGTGGGTATTTTCTAACCCTGTGTAGCAGCAGCGAGGGGCTTGCTCTGACACTTGGCTTTCTGCAGTGGGTGGGAGACTTGCTGCTCCTGTGCATTAAGGCAGAACCAGTAAGTATCTGACTCTGCGTGTTACTGGTTACCCGCAGAGTCAGGGCTTTGCTCGCTGCAAAGGAAAGGAGAGGTTTAGGGGAAATGATAATGTTAATGCTTGCCATCTCCATTGGAAATAATGACTAACCAGCCTTGAATGTGTACAAACCCCTTCTTTTGTATAGACATCAGTGAAAGGACAGCTAAATGATCATACAATTACTGTAGAAATGCATCATTTTACAGTTGGTGTAGTTGAAGATCCTTCTTTTGCGGGTAAATGTTACTGCTAGTTAATTGGACAGAAACAGATAGATGCCAGTGCAGAATGCTTTTGAAAATTACACTGTTTAAAAACACCCCAAATCCTACATATCGGTGCTTTCAGTACAAACCAACTATACCAGCAGCTTGGAGTTGGGGGGGAAAACCAGCTTCCAAAAGCAGTTTAGTTTGTTAGCACTCATAGCAGAGTTTCTCACGCTGATTTCTGCACTGTTTAGTGTGGACTGGTGTCGCACACAGGAGTCTGTTCCAGCTGGAACGTGGCTCTGATCCAGCTCGGCAATTCCTGCGCTGGACCAGACTACTGCAGAAAGATGACAACTAGGGAAGTTGATTTATTTGCTGGTTTTTGGGCATAGTTCTCTGAGGTGCTTATCCTTCTAGTTAGACCTTTATGAGTACAGGGGTGCTGGTGCTCCGTTATCTAAGCCTTATCTCTGCTGCAGCCCAAAGGTGATGCGCAGTCACTGCTCCCCATGATGACTTTAAGCACTTACGGGCTCATAATCGGAGTTTATACGTAGGAGCTCTTATCCTTAAACATTCACCAGTAGCACTTGCTGATTAACTGCTTTTCTCCTCCTGAATCTCTTAAATCAGCTGGCCTGTAGTGATTGATTTTACTGGGGAATACCAGAGATGCCTCTGGTGAGGCCTCTTGTGCTGGTTACTGTGGGGAAAAAAGGAAAAGTTTCTGGTCTTTCAGGTATTTGCAGTCTTGGCAGTCTGCAACATGGACACTTTCTGAGTTAGTGGTGGTGTTTCTTGGCAAAAGCCCTAACTACATTGGATTGTCTTATGTATGGCAAATGGCTTTTTTGAACAAGCAAAACCTTTTTTTTGCAACCTTGTGGAATCTACAGGGCCTTATAGAAAGGGAATTTCCAGCTTGTGTGTGTGCAGTGGAGGAGAAGGTAGGGATGCGATGAGGTGGCTGATACTCAGGTAAGGGCTTGGAAGCTGTGTGGTGGTTAGCACTGTGTTGTGGTGACTCGGTTATTCTCTCCTAGCACACAGAACCTCAATTCCCTGACCTACGTCCCTGTGACGTTTTCACTGAAAATATTGCAGTATTCCATCACTGTTGGTGGGACGTTATGGCTGCGTCGTTGATGGCTAAAGTGATGGCTAAGGTTACTATAAGCAGCGGGGTGTTTTGCTGCACTGTTTATGTGGCCGTTGTGAAGCCAGAATGAGTCAAATAAAAGGCTTGTGTTGTCTTCAGACTATTATCTGTGGCTTTGGGGTGCCAAGTTACTCAGCTACATGTGTGGTTTTTTTTAACGGTGAATTTGTTCCATCCTGTTGTTTTTTCTCCTCTTCCCCTTATCCTCCACTTGACCCAAGTACATGAATGTACAAAATTCACATGGAGTGAGCCTTATTTCCTGTATTTGCCTGTGTACCTCTAATGGGGTGGAAAAAAAGTACATTAATGATGGAAAGTTATTTAGTGCTGCATGGAGTTAATTGCTTCTAATCACTGCTTACATCCATCTGGTTTTATGGTAGACAACAAACCTCTTCATTGGATTTGCTCATTAGACATACTGTAAATCACAGAGATGCTCTGGCATCTCGCATATTGTGCTCCCATTAGCTGGGCTGCGTTTTCCTATAGCCGTGAACAGACTGGTGGTCACTGGGATGTGGATGGATCAGTTTGAGTCTCTGCTTGGGAGAGTTCCCTTGTAGAAACTTGCAAACTGCAAGTTGTCGAAGAGCAGACCCCAACTCTGTTTGGAATTCAAAACAGACCCGGTGCTGTCTGCCCTCGTTGTTCTTTTTTTGGGAAGGTGTTGTGTGGCCCTGTGTGGTGCTCCCGGCAAGGGGCAGGGCCAGGTGGCTCATGAGGAGAGGGGTACAAGGGCTGTTTTGGTTGTGACGAGTAGCCTGCTTGAGGGCAAGTTGTTGCCGCGTTGGCTACTGTAAGCTTGATGGGAGAGGCCTGTTCCATGGAGCAAAATAAGTTTCTATCTGCAAGAGTTCCCTTTGTTGGTTAAAAAAAGACACCAGAGCTACAGTTTGTGTTGTGTCTGTGTGAAAATGTGGCGTGTCTTTGGGAAGCAGTTTTGGCTGCACGTAGCGGTCAAGTGTCATAAAAAAAGAAAATTTCTTGCATGAGGGTCAAGGGAAAGAAAGGAGCAGAGAGCTCTCTAGGTTAACTACTCTACATTACGTGAAGAAGTTTATTTGGATTAGCTGAAGTAGTTAACTTTTCTCTCTTTGGTTGTTCCAGTATATGTGAAACAGCTAAGAATAACTGGTTCATCTTTTTGAGGTTCTATACTGGGTCACTTGACTGCCTTCTTCCTGATTAAAGTGTGAATAAACATTCAGTCTTTTCTCATAAAAATCTTCTCTGTCGCTTTGGTTTGTGTCAGGCATCCCCAGAAGCCTTAAGTTTTGTGATGCTTTTTTCTATGAGCTTAATATGAGTGTAACACAAGAGAGCATGTGGTTCCTTTTTGTGATCGACATGTTACTTCTATGTAGCTTTCTTGTAATTCAAAATGGTTAGAAAGTATCTATAATATTGCTTCTTATAGAGTCTGTCCCTGCTTCTGTTGCGCCTGTGGCCTGTGTGAACTGTCACAGCCATTGCTAAACCTGAGTTTGAATACCTCAGGAAGACTGAGTAAATTTTTGGGCTGAAGCTGGTGGCTGAGGGCCCTGGCTACAGCAAGATGCTTTGAAAAAAGGCAAGAAAATGAAGCTGTATAAAATTAAAAAGCTTCCCCAATATACTGTAGAGGATAAAAACCGCCCAGGAGGGTATAATGACTTAAGTCAGTGCAGTCAGTGCCAATTCAGTGATTATCTGGTACAGGATGATAGCCACGGTGTGTGTATCTTCTCCCTTACATTTGGCTGGTGATGCTGACTGCTATGAGAGTGAAAAAACAAGTGACAGGAGCTTCTTTGCCATCAGATGCAGCAGCACTGCTCAGGGTGGTGTAATCGCTATTTATGTACAGTTTGAAAGTACAGGCCTTTGTACTGGTGGCATCTTTTTTGGGGCACCCCATCCTCAAAAAGGAGAATGGATTGAAAGATTTACTGTGTATGAGATTCTCACTTCTGTCAAAACGGGCAAGTTGTGTCAAGAGTTTTTCTATGTGTTCATAAGAAATAAGTAGTGGTTATAGGAGATTTTGGCTCCACTATTGCAGCACAAACCTAAATAATTACCTAGAGAAACTGCCTTATGCAGATTCAGAGCTGCAGTGTCACCCAGCGAGCGTGGCAGCCCTGCCAAACCCTGTGTCTGGTGCAGCGTGATGAATAGATGCGATTTGATGAATGGCGTGTGCCTGGGCACCCTATTAGAGCACATTCACTTCAGGAAGATTAATTGTTTCAGATTGTGCTGGCATCTTTCAGGACTCAACATTTTAGGTTTATCTATTCATCTTCCACACATCAACCACAGCATTGTATGCTCAAGTCAAAAAACATAAGGGTAAATTAAACACTTCCTTACAGATAGCCGGAGACTTTGACTGACTTCTGCGGCTCCTGTTACCAGGACGCTGTGGTTTTCGACACAAGACAAAGGAGCCCCCGGGAGCATCAGTCACGGGTACAAACTCCTCTGCCAGACTCCTGGCTGTTGTTACTGGGTTTGTGAAATCTCTGCTCCCAGCTTTCTGCTTGCCCAGCACTCACAGCAGGTGGCAGCCTCAAGCTCGCGAAACTGGGAGCATCGTGCTGTGGAAATGCTGAGGCTGGCTTTCAAACCATGGTAGTAAGCAGAGGGGGGGGAAAACAAGGCATAAAACTTAGATTTGCTTCCTGAGTTTTTAAATGTTCAGGCTTTTGAAGCTTTGAAGAAGCTGCTACCAGGAGAATGAGAAATTAGTTTAAAAATTAATTTTTTTAAAATGATGATGGGAAATGTTTAACCATCCTATGATTATAGGAGCTGATGCACTGGGAACTTGGCTAGTTCCTTTCAGCAAGGAATCTGTAGATGGAGAATTTTTATATGGGCTGGAATAGGGTGGTAAGGTGTGCTAGAAATGGTGAAAGATGGAGAGAAAGGAACCAGTGCCTAATAGGAATGTATTTTATATGGAAATGCATGGCAAGGTAGAGGGCTGGCTGAAGGCAAGGCACACAGAGCACACTGCATCAATAATAGCAAGTGAGAAAGCTCATCTGGTCACCAAACAGTGGCGATTCCCAAGGGAGTAAAGAGGTTAAGAGAGTACCAATGCATTGCATTCTGCATCTCTTGTGGTCCTAGGTGTATCTTAGTAATGGATCAGCTGTGAAAAACCCAGTGTGGATGTGCTTGCTGCTGTATCCATCCACTTTCTGGGCACTCTGGGCTGCAGAAAGAGGAGAGGCTGACTGGAAGCTCTGAATGTTACACACTGCTGTTTTGTGACGTGGTATTTGGGAAATGCAGTTTCCTGTCACGCTGGATGCTATGGATGGGAGCAGAGCCTTGCTGCAGCGTGTGTGTGTGTATCTGTGGGCAGTCAATCTCTGCTCTGGCTGTACATTTCGTAAAGGCAGTGAATTGGGAGAGGTGAGCAGCGAGTGGTTGGCAAAGGTGGGATAAAGATGAAAAAGAAGGCAAAGTAGAGAAGTGAAGACATGGGGAAAGTAAGAGGGACTTGAAATGGGAAATGTGTGATCAGATGAGTTGGACTTCAGCCTCTGACCTGTGCTTTGCACCTTTGCAGCTTTGGTTTGGTGGTTGATCTCGGATTGCTTGGAGCCTCAGAAATAACATAAGAAGCCAGGAATCCTAAATCCAGGTCCCATCTCCTCATTTGTTGAATACGTGAGAAGCTCACAGGCAAGTGAGCCTGGTTGGACATGATGATCTCAGAGGCCTTTTCCAGCCAAGCATTTCTGTGTGATTCTGTGATTCTAAGTAAAGCTTCAGAAAACTTTGGGGCTTCCAGCCAGGCTGTGAAAGCCCCTGGCTTGCACGCCCACAAGACAGCACCAGTCAGGGGGTTGTGTAGCTGTGCTCTGTGCTCCATTCTGTACCTCCAACTGTCTGCATCCACAGGTGTAAGGTTTTCTTTTACATCCTGGCCTGGAAGTATCACAAGGCCACACATGTGTGGAAGCTTGTTCTTTGAGTACTGCTGGAGTTTTGGGCTGCTGAACAGTTTGGAAAATCAACTACTGAATTGGTTGCCTGACTGGGAAAAGGATACCCATGTGCTTAATGGTGTTAATGTATTGATACATAATCCAGAATATGGTAGGGGAGGATGAAAACCATCAAAGGTTTGCTAATAATGCTGTGACTTCTGCATCTCAGCTCTTCTGGCCAAGCCCATTCTCCCAGCCAGCGCCATTCAGTATTAACATCCCTCCCGGGTTGCTGGGTTTAGCAGGGCCCTGGAGGTCCTTTTTTTCCTGCCCGCCTGTCGGGCAGTCTGGACTTTTGGAGTGAATTCCTCCACTTCTGTGTGCAGAGCTTCTGAGAGATTGCTGCCTGCACTGATGCGATGTCCCTGTCCCCTGCTCCTATTACATGCATTTTCAGTTTAATAATTGTGTGTGGATGGCAGACTCGATGCCAAAGCCCTGAGCATCCAAAGTCATTTGGTGAAGTAGTCCATTACGATGGGGGCTTGCAGTGATAAATTCCCTGTGATGGTGGCAGCTCGCAGCAGCCTCCTCTCGTAATGGCATTCTGCTCTTGTTGGCAGGGATCCCTGGGCAGGAGACGCTGCCCCGAAATAGCAGGAATTATGAGTACAACAATAGCCAGACAAGTCTGGGAGACCAAAACATTATGGAGGAATTTGAGTAATTCCTTTTTTGGGATCTTTGTGTTTAAAGGAATTGGCAAAGGAGAGGCTAATGGAGTGTCTTAATGTTACCAAGGCAAAAAAAGCAATGGACTGACCGAAGAGATGCATTCCTGTGCATGAGGGGCTAAATGCAGTTTTTGAAAGTAGGTTAAGGGGATGTACTTGTGCTACAGCTGTAATTTCAGGAGAGAGCCTTTTGGAACTTGTTTTTAAGGTGTAAAGGATGGGAGCAGGAGAGCCTGGGGGAGAGGGACACAGATGACACATCTGAAACAGGAGCATCTTCCAAATAATGTACTTTGTCAAAATCCTCTTTTTTTTTTGTATACTCAACTCCCGCTAACACAGGGAAGGATTTGTGCCACATCTGTGCTAATCTAATTAAAGTAGTACAAGCTGCTTAGCATGGACCAAAATGAAGTAGAGGCAAGTCTTATGTTAGTGTCTTAAGAGTATAGTTGTCAGGCTATAAAATAATAAAGACAGCTATCATTAGTGGAAACAGTTTAGTATAATGTATAAAATGGTGTTGAGAGAAGATCCTGATGTACCAGTACTGTTACTGGAGGCAGCTGGGAAGTTCTGTAAGAGGTTTATACATGAAAAGCTTCCCACACCATGGCTCGAGGCAGGGTTTACTTGTGGCCCAGAACAATTGATGAAGACCTTACTTTTGTACCCTCTCCTTTGTTCCTGATAAAGTCAGTCCAGTTGGCTCAGTCTGGGGCAGTAAGGTGTTTAATTTGTGCAGTCAGGTTTTTAGTGAACGTACAGAGCTCTGTAAGGCAAATGAAAATGCAGCTTTAATTATCAGGAAATGGTTAATACTGATGAACTCATTAGATATTAGTCACTTGTAGGGTGTTATGCTGCCTGTTCCCTAATTATTAATTTTAATTGGCTGCCTGTCTGTGCTGCCTAAGTGGTTGGGTAGCCTTTGCCGCAAAGCTGGACCCCAAACTGCAAAGTGCTGTCAAAAAGCCAGTCTGTGCTGCAGAGCTCATGGTCTGGGCTGGAGTCAGCGGCTGTATGCACAGACACGGGCCTGCACCAGCCTTAGCAAAGACAGCTCGGTTCAGTGAAGTCGGCAACGGGGTCCCCTTGCTCACCGTTTTCTGCAGGCTCACCACCTGATGAGGTGCAGGGAGAGCTGCAGGATGAACCATTGCATCGCTACCTTGTGTGTTTTTAAAGACTGTTCTGTGCATGGCTGCGGAGCAAAGCAGGCACACTTCTTCGCTAACTAATTTATTAAAAGTGTGGCTATTTTTTTCACTGAGTTATTTGCAGGTCCCTTGCTCCTCTGTCATTTGCCCTTGGCTGCGGTATAACCATAAAACATTTACTGCGAAGCCATGAAGAATCCATATGTCCATTTGATCTGTCAGGCCACCAAGAAGCCAGGGCTGGTGGGGTAGCATAAGGATATCTGAAGGTGACACATGCTGTCATTTGATGAACAGAGATGCAGAAGGGGATTCTGGCAGCCACTACCTTGGCCTTGACAACTTGTGATGGTGACCAGGTGGGGTGTGTTATCTTAATAGTCTGGAGCTCTTGTGAATTATTTGCTGATAGATGTAAACAGCTGTTATTCTTGGTAATGGAAAGCAATTAGAAACATCTGTACTCTTGGCGATGAGTAATGCCTCCCATCTTCACTGCTCCCAAGTGCCAATTGGAAATAACTACATCATCAGGATGGGGCTGGCAATTCTGCACTGCATTATGGGCAAATGATTAGTACTGAGCTGTGAAGAACAAGAGGTGAAGTGCAGTAGAATGAGCCCGTACCTGTGCTTGTTTGCTGTTTGCTTCCCCTCTCCGGAAAAGCAGGGGGAAGTTGCTGCTTTGGTTATGCAAAGAGAAAGTGCTTAACGCTTCCCTGTCAGTCTTGAGGTAACTCGATGTTCAGGGGCCTCGAATTGTTGCGACTCCTGGAGTGGTAAGTCCACTTGAAGGCTGTACTGAGCTACTGCTCCACCACGCTTTGATAGAGCCAAGAGCGTATCCTAGGTCATGGAGTCTTGCTCACCGCTGAGATCAGGTGCTTGGATTGGAGAACAGGAGAGACAAGAGAAGCAAGAGCTTGGGATCTAGCAGTTGGTAGTTGGGCTTCTCGGAGAAATGCCTGATTCTCAGAGGCCCTGGCAGCAAGCAGTTCTCATTTTCTTGGGGTTTTGGTGCTGAGGTCTGAGCTATGTCAACAATTTAGAGTGAAGACTGGACTTTGGATCCCTCTGCAGTTCTGCCTTGTGTTGTGGCCCAAAATCTCCTGTCAGAGCTACCTCAGATCTCTGGCCAGGCCCTTGGCAGAGTGTGCTGGAACTGTATTAATAGCTTATTGGTGGCCAAACATACGCATTTGTTGTAGATTGCACTGACCACTTAGCAGTTCCTCAGTGAGAAAATAGAGATGGAAACCCCTCTGGTAGTTTAGAAGAAAGACCTTTGGGAAGGTGAAAGCAGGCTGAAACAGAATCAAACTGAGTGACCGAGAAGGTGGGTGTAGTGTGAAGGAGGTGCCTAAAAGCAGCAAAGGCTTTCTGTGGACAAGTGCATTGGTTGCTTCAAGTGAGAAGAGATGTTTCAAGTGACTAGGAAAAGGTATCTGTTTTATAGGATGTTCTTCTGTTCGTGACTGCAAAGGAATTGCTGTAACCATGGAAAAATTGGAAGTATGCTGGATGCTGGCATTGTTTGTGTGGTAAAGTGTCTCAGAGAGCAGCAACCTGTACCTGCTCCTTAGACCTCCCAGTCCATGGAGCACCAGAGGCCATGGTGTTGGTGCGCAGTGCTGTCTGTCAGCAGTGGATGGAGTGGGTGTGTGGACACAGAGGGACGTGCGTGAGGAGGAGGAGGAAACGCACCTCTAATGGTGCACCTGGCTCTGGGCTGGGTTAGAGGAGCTGGAAAGCTGACAGGTAGCGTTGGGGGAAGAGCACAACTTGTCTGAATGAGTGTGGCTATCCCAAATACAGGGGTTTAATCAGTGCTACTGCAATTGTATGCAAAGCACCTGCTGCTGGATGAAGGATTATGATGGGCTCCGGTTGCTGTATTTTACTTTCCAGATGTCATAAAAAGGCATTCTTCAGACCTGTCCCTGCTTCCAGTGATGCTTTTCCAGATGGGAATTACAGAGCGAGATTCAGTGAAATCTGCTTCTGTGTTACTGAAGAGAAAAAAAATAGTAACCTTTTCTAATCCTTTCATTACAGGTTTGATTTACCTGCTATACATTGATCAGAAATCTCTGTAGTTTTACAGGATTAGATATTTTCATGTCCAGTTCCAGAATGAGTGTAGTATATAAAATGTTCTATGATTATTGTATTTTGAAAGCTAGGATTAACCTGTGATTCTTGATTAAAAAGATATTGTACAGAGACTGGGGTGAGGGGAAGCGTTTAAATTCTTTCCTAGCCGTATCTGTCGTCTTGCTTGGAAGAAGGCAAAAATGAAGCCGTTTCCAAGCAGTATGCTAACAGAGGAGAGAAATTTGGAAGTACAGAAGGTAGAAATTTTTTCCTTACTTAAACACTTCTGAATTTCCTATTAAACTGTCTGACTGGTTGGCAGCAGCCAGGCCTTTGTTTCCTGTGTCCTTGAGCGCTGGAAGGTAGCAATGCTGAATTGGGGTCTGTGTTCACTTGACATACGTAGCTCTGTTGAGGCTGGGATCAGCCGCCTCTGAGTTAGTGACTCCCATATCAAATTGAAAGCCCCTCATTAAGGCCTAAGCTGGGCTGGGTTCAGCAAGCAATGCCAAAAAGCCATTTCTTTCCACCTTGGTGCAGAATGGCAGGAAATGCAGCCCTTGAAACACATGCACAGAAAAGATGTCGTGTGGGACAGGACTGCGAGCCCCTGGAGGCAGGATACAAGGACGGCTGCCTCCCATGGCAGGGGGATTAGGATGTGGTTTGGAATGCGTGTGGGTCAAGCAGTACTGCCAGAAGACCAATATACTGCACTGCACAATAACTTAATAACCTGGGTGTTTTATGTAAATTAAATGTACATATAGGTATATTCAGCCTAAGTGTCTCTTGAGCACAGTGTCTTCAACCTACTGCAGAAGTGTTTGGACTACTGTATTTGTTATTTTACATACCCATAAGGAATAAATCCACAGAGGTTTGCTCTATTTAATGTTAAATGTTATATCTAAAATTCCTCACTGATTTTTCCCTGCCTTCCTTGCCTTGAGTAGGTGTAGAAGAAATAGTACAGATCTACTTTAAGACCAATGCAGGAGTTGTGGCACAGAGTTCGTGTCATGGAGACCATGGGCTGTCTGAGGGTTGGATTTTGCTCTTGGTCATTCTCCCTTTTTGGAGAAGAACTAGCCCAGGGCTGGGAGAGCTCGTATTTGAAGGAGAAGGTTTTTTGTAGTGTTGTGAACTGAACAAAGTGCAGACCTGCCTTTGGGATCCAGCCACTGCTTAACACGGCAGTAAGAGAAGGGGCCTTACCCAGTGATCAGCTTGTTGAGAGTAGGGCTGTGGGGGGTAGTTTTCTGATGAAAAACACCTTTTTGTCTCAAAGCTGTTGTCTGGATGGGGCTGCCAACCGCAGATAAAGTCGTCCTGATGTGGAGGCTGAAATCAAGAGGAGTAGCAAGGAATTGCTATTCTCCATGTTGGAGGGGGGAAAAAAGAGATGGTCCCATTAAATACCTGAGGAGAGAACAGGAATCAAGGGCATGCCGCAGCTATGATTATATCAAATGATGCAGCCTGGCTGATGTGGAGCAGAATAAAACCAGAAGTTCCAAATGGCATTAATCAAGCAGTTTGTTTAACTCTCTCTTGCTTAGGAAATCACTACCAGGATTATGTGTTCTCGGGAAAGATTAGCAAAGCTGAGGAATCTCCAGGTTGATAAATAGGAAGATTAGACAGGAACAGTGGGAAAGCTACTTAGTACTCAAGTCTTTGCCCTGAGAGCCGAAAGAAAAGGTTTTAACTAAGCGCATTTGGGATGAACAAGCCTGAAATTGCAAGAAAAGATGGCATAAGGAGGGAAGATGACAGCTGGAACCCAAAGGAGCTTTTAGTTGCTTCTGCTTGCCATTGATGGGAACTTACCAGGAAATAATACCAAGAAGAGACGGGCAGCGGTGTGCCGCATTTCTGACCGCTTTTGTAATTGAGACTATGTGGCATGCTAAGCCTCTGCGGCAGAAGACTGTGGTGGTTAGAAGAGGAGGAAGACAAAACCAGACCTGTGCTATGCTGGTAAATGTGGGTAGCAAATCACACAACCATATCACGGTTGTAGCAAGAGAAATGTTCATTAATACTGTCTTGGTCATTGGTGAGTGATGGAAACACTGCTGTGGTCTGGGACTGGGGAGGTTTCGTGCTGTGAGCAGGACTGCAAACACAAAAGACAAGGCCATGTAAGCATAGATACCAGTTGAGATTTATAAAGGATGTTATTCCTGGTTTAGGACAGGGACCCAAGAAATTGGCTAGTGTTGCACTGAGGGCCTTTTAAAGAAAGGCAGTTAAGGTCCTATTGTGTCTCTTGAGAGTCTGCAGTTGCCAGAAAATCTGTGCTGTGTACAGAGATGTACATGCACGTACACAGTTAGGAGCTGCTCTGTGACACCCATTAAGGAAGTTGCTAGCACAGTCTGAACCGTGTTCATACTCTGTTTTCTTTCCTATTTGCAGTGGTGACTTGCTAACGATGTAAGAGCAGTGAACCTTGCTATGCCTGTGACAAACTATTTCAGCTCACATGAGAGTTTTACCTTCAGTGTGTCAGAAAACAATGCAGGTGTGTAGCTAACAAATAAGAAAAATAGGTTTTGAGTGAGAATTTGTGTTTTTAGAATTTAGTTTCTTCTTCTCATGTGGAAACTTCCTGAGTGTTGCTGAATCGGACAAAATACGCAGTTGTTAGTAGTGTTTCTGCTGTTTCTGCCTGAACTTTCTCTCACTCTGAAGGGTTTAGTGAGGCCAAGACAAACTTCCTGGATGGGTTGCAAGAGGGGTTGGAGTGACCTGGAGAAGTCCCCGTGTGCCATCTGTCCTCAGGGCACGCTCCTGGCTGGAGCCTGGCTGAGGGGTTGCTGGGTCCCTGCGCTCTCGGTGTCACTGAGGATGAATTTCAGATCCTGGTTACAGCTGACGAAGTGTGATGGGCCAATGAGGAGTGCACCCGGGGTAGCCAGGAGGTGTTTTTCTGTACTATCTTAACTTGCGGAGAAGTTCAAAAATTGTTGGAGGCAACAGGAACACGGAGAGGCTGTATAGTATTGCATAAAACTAATAGAAAATAGATCTTTTCACACTTGCGTAGTTTTCACTTGTGTCCTCCAGATGGTGGAGACCAATAGGTGTTTAGGAAGGAATTCTCCACCTGAATTTCACCGTTTGCTCTTTAGTTTAGACGGGTTTTAACTTATTAAAGTAACATCAGCAGGGATCCGTGGACACCTGGATATAGCGAGGCGATAAAATGTCTTGTACGTTCTGTACCCCCGTGCTGTCATGAAGCGATGCAGCAGTAACCCAAGAACACTGAATAACATGGCAATCCTGTGTCTTTTTGCTTAAAATGAGCGGACTGAATATTCCAGGGGAAAACTAACGACGAAAAAAGGACGTGTCCCCAGATGGGCAGTGCAAAATGACAGAGTGAGTCATAAAAACAAGTGGAACATGTTTGATACGTGCTGGTATAGATGGCCTTTTTTAAACACAAACAGGGAACCTTGCTTATAGCAACAGTCTGGTATGGGGTAATGTGTAATTGTCTGAGTTTTATTTTAAAAATTAACAAAGTTGGGTACAATGAGTTTGCAGGATAAACAGCAAAAATAGAAAATAGGATTTTGATCGTGAGTTGTAGTGTGGCTACCTTCAGCCTTACTGAGTGTCATCTCTTCATACCACGCAGTTACATTGTTCTGGTCAGATTTGCCTGGCTTTGTTTTTGTCTATTGCTTTCTAAAACGATTTTGTGCAATTAAAGGGAAGAAGCAAGTCTTTTGCAGCGAACCTTGGATCATTTGCAGGGTTTGTATCTGGAACCAAGTTGCAGTGTGGTTTCCACACTGGTACTTCACTGTTCTCCTTTTTCTGTACTGATCTGAGTGCTGCTGGAAGAGGTGAGTTGCTTACCGAGCTGTCCAAAAACTGCCTGGCTTTGCAGATTTGTATTTGGCACAGGAGCGTTCCCCTCATTTGTTCAATGCTCATTTCCTTTCTTCTTCACTGCTGAAATTGTTCTGTCTCCTATCTTCTCTGTGTTCTTTACAGTCTTTCCCAGATTTGCCTAATCCAGATGATTTGGTATTATCTGCATAGGTCATCACCTCATTTCTCAGCCTCTTCTCTAAATCATGGCTAACGACTGTAAATAACTCTGCTCTTAGTGTCTCGGGGCACCTCCTTGGTAATCTTGTGCCATTATATTAATTGACCATTTGATCCTAATCTCTCCCCTGCCCCTCCCGCCATCCCTGTCTAACTTGCAGCCAAAATGTCTGTCTGTGCACAACAGCCAAATTCTCCTGGAAGGTCTTGGGGGGAACGTGGAGGGTTTTTGGAAGTCTGAAATAAGATGTCACCACATACATCTTCATCTTGTATTTCAATGAGACGCCATTACCTGGCATGACTTTTCACGCACTACCCGGGCTCACTGGTGGTCCATTGCTGCTGTGACTGCCTCTGGTCCTGCTGGCTCCTTGTAGGGACTCGTGGCTCTTCCCAGGGGAGGACTGGGGTGGGGAAGGAACTGGGGGGGAGATGTGTGGCAGGGGAGGAGGGGGAACAGGCAAAGGGAGAGGAGCCCTTTCTTCAGCTTCCTCGCGCGGTATTTCTGTCAGCGTGCCGCTGTGTCGTCTCGGAAACAAAAGCAGAAGTGGTAATTGATGTAATGCATTCCTGACAGTGATAAAATAAGGAAATTTATACTTGAAGATTATGTCAGAGTGGATCAGATTCTCTTCTGTCATTCACTCTCACCATTTCACTATCAGGCAGGTTTTAAAAAATAGCTTTGCCCATTCTCTGCCTTTTACAGTAGCTGTATATTTTGGAAACAGAATGGCAAGTTTGGTGGTTCTTTCTTCTCTCCCTCAGCACCAACCTAATAGGCCATGTTTTAAAGGCAAGCATTGCAGAGTATCTGCATAAGTAAGTATAAATCTTGTTGGCATTTCAATTTTCCCCCTGGAAATCTTGTTTTGATGCTCAAGTGCTACGGAATTCTGGGAGCTGCTTCGGTTATTGCCGCCCTTCTGAAAGCAGCTGTTCTCAGGGCTGCGGATTTGGTTGCTTATCAGAAAGGTAGAGGGATGTGGGTGATTGGGGGGATAGCCTGGCTATTTCCATCCATTGCTCATTCAACTGACTATTACTGAAGGAATATATCAGTCCCAGGGCAGTTACTCATGCCTGATGGTTGTGCAGCTTGGACTGGTACTTGGGGAAATGCTTGACTCCTCTGTGGATACGAATCCCGTGTGACAGAACTGTTCAGGAGAGCAGTGGGCTTTTCTTTAAGGCACCAGGACTTGATGCTTTGGTGTGGGCCTGCAGTCCAAGCTGACCCTGCCGTTTCCCATCGCTGCGTATGGTGGTGTTTGGAAGCAGGGAAAGCCCATGGGGAGCATTTGTGGGACCAAGGAGGAGCTTGCCCTCCACCTCAGGACAGAGGTGCATCTCGTTGTTCAAGTGAAGCAGAAATGGTGGATCCTCAGCCCATGTAACAGGGCTGCACTGCCTGTAGGGCTTAGCACCCGAGTTTAGGTGGTTCTTACAACCACAAATCGAATGTTATTCAAGTGAGGCAGAAGCGGTGGATCCTCAGTCCATGTAACAGTCAGGGCTGCACTGCCTGTAGGGCTTAGCACCCGAGTTTAGGTGGTTCTTACAACCACAAATCGAATGTTGCCTCTCGCTGGTTGGTGAAGGTTTATTTCGGACCAGAGAGTCAGTGTGGAGTTGATCCAAAACCATGGGACTTGTTTGAATCTGCTTCCTTCACACGCTGCCTCCTGCAGAGCTGTGCTGTAGATGGCTCTTGGTGGATGAAATGTCACACAAACTTTGTCTCCGCTGCGCGTGGATGACAGTTGAGGTTTTGGGGAAATGATAGACGCGAAGATGGGAGACAGATGGATAGACAAAAAGCCAGGATCAGATACGAGATGAGTTACAGTTGTAGCCTAATGCATGTGCTGTCTTAATGCTGCAATATTAGCACAGCGTCAGAGTCCCTCTACATCTGCCCCCCTTCCTCCAACTGTACCGATTTATATGAAAATTAAGATTACAAATTAAAACCAGGCTATCCTGGAGTTTTCCAGTTCATCAGCCATCCAATAAAAATGATGTCGAGCCTGCATGCATAATTCCCAGAAGATTACTTTGTCCTTACAGCTAAGCTCTGTCCCTGATATAAAAGATCTCTATCCAGTTTTATTGAAATAAAGAACTAACATCATAATCCCAATATTGAGGTATAATCTTCATTATCTCCTGACCCTCTTGAGATTTTTTTTCCTACCACCCCCATTCTATTCTGCTTCAGATTTATTTCATTTATAATCCCTATGTGTTTACCTTTATTCAGATAGGATTATAACCCAAATAAAAAAACCTCCCCCAGCCCTAACATGCAGCAGATAACCTGTAGTTCAGTGATATCCTCTGATGTGTCGGGCTGAGCTCTCCATGCACTGGGCTCGGTTGGGGCTCACTGTGCTGTTGCAGTTTGCCCCAGCACAGGAGCGTGGTTCCCGGGCAGCGTTTTGGCTGCTCCGATCCCTTGGGCTTAAGGCACAGCATGAAAGGGACACGGTTTGGGTGTCGCTGCAGGTGGCAGACCATGGGCTCCCTGTGTGAGGAGGCTGCTCCTGCTACGTGTGCCTCCTCTGCTCGGGTTTACGGCACTCATTTAGATTTCTATGCTGGGTGCAACTCCAAGACAAAGAATGAGAATGGGCTGATGCAGCTTTGGTGACTCGGCCAAAACTCTGTTCAGCTGAATAAATGAAGGGCTTTTTTTGCCAGAGCCTTAATAGCTGTAGGCTCTGCCTCGGGCTGTTAACTGCCTTAATGGCCAGTAAATAACAGTCAGAATGGTTTCTCAGCTTATTGCTTGCTTGCTTTTTCTGGGGGCAGAGCAGTGTCTCTGTGCTGTAGGAAGGGGGAAGTGCTACAGAAAGGCGAGCTCCACCTGCCTTCTTTTAGTGGCCCAACAAAGGGGAGCTGTTGCTGTGTAGTGCCATAGGCAAGGGTCTTGGGTGACACTGAGGGGCTAACGAAAAATCCAACTGCCCCAAAAATGAAGAAGGGCGTTTGAAGTCAGAGTTCAATAGTGGTGAGAGAGGCTTCAGGGAAACCTCTTTGCGCTTTATGAGTACTGGAATGTTCACTTCACACAGAGGATAGAGTGCCTGCAGAGTATGAAGTGCAAGTGGGAAAAGAGTCGATTTGGGGGTTTTGTTTGATTTCTGTTGACCCTTTCTGATTGACAGAACGGGGGATGTCTGTGTCTTGGAGAAGATCTGGCTCTCAGTTTGCACAGCTGCATCCCAGTACCTGACTGGCCGTGAGTTGCCCAGATGTTGGAGTGGAGATTTTTCAGAAGAGTACAAGGGCATTAGGCATGCAAGCCTCCTGAATAACCAAGTGCTGTAAGCGACCTGTACAGCTATGGAGGAGCCTGGTGTTCTTTCTTTTGCTTCTCAGGTCATCTGTACAACTCCAAGTAACTGATGCTCTTGCCCTGAGCACAGGGATTAATTATACTACACATTTTTGTGCAGTTAACACACAAGGTAGGAAGTCCTGGTTTGGTCACCCACTGATGTCACTGGTGCCAGAATTGTCCTAGTAGTATATATGTACTAGCTATGTATGTGTATATATGTGAATTCTCATCTGGGCATTTGATTCCTTGTGGGACTCACCCTGGGTAAGGTTAACAAGAAGCTGTGGGTTTTAATGCGTTGTGTTAGTGGTAGTACAGTGCAGGGATGTAGTTACAGGACTAGTGCTATTCCAGACTTTGTAATTCACTCGTAGGTGATCTCAACTGAGCAGCAAACATGCCGCTCTGTTTCCCTGCTGGAAAAGGCCATTCAGGAATCCTCCAAGGGCAGCAGGAGTGTGGGTTACTGTGGGGAAATGGGGTTCAGTTCCTGGCTGTGCCAGCGGTGCCTCTGCTGGCCTTGGTGTCTCCCTGACATTTTTGAGAATGTAGGAAATGAGGTTAAAAATACTGATATTCCATTGGAAGAACTTGGAGATTCCAAGGGGAAAATTGCAGTAAAGTAGGCATATGGGACATAGCAGAGTTTAGTTTGCTACAGAGAGATAGCGTGTTGCGTTGCTGAAATTACTCTGATTCTTGTCCTGGAGTACAGTAAGTATGTACTTAAGAAGAAATCACCCAGGTAAGCTGAGGTTATTCCTTCTGTGTCTCCATCTGCTAAGCTGATAACACAGACATATTGATGAGGGCTCAAGGAAAACATGAAATATTTCATCAGTAAGATTATACCACACAGAGACAGATGTTGGGAAGCCTTAACATTTAAAAATAGAGATAAACACATGCTTGCAGGAGGGATGGAAAGATTATTAATTTTTTTTACTATGGGGGCTGAGGGGGAGGAGGGAAGGGTGAATAAGGAGTTGGAAGAAGAGGAGGTTGTAGTAGAAAGCAAAATGAGGCGTTATTACCTGAAGGCAGACTGAGGGGTAAATCCTGCTGCTTTTAGGGTAAGGACTTCATGGGAATAAGGGAGGAAAGTGAGCTTAGCCAGCTTTTTAACCAGTGTCTGTGTCTGTGCATTTTTATTCTTTAATAATAAAAATAATAAAGCTAGTCAGACACAGAAGACAAGTGCTGCTTGACTGGAGGTCTGGCAGACCTCTTCTGTGCTGCAGGTGGTTTGTGGGTCTGGTTGTGAGTTATTTGCATGTAGGTATTGCTTTGGTGTGTCTTGATGTGGCTACAGCTGCTGGTGTGTGACGTGCTCTGCCAGCTTTTTGGGATCTCTGCTCCTCGTTGGGAAACTCCAGCTTGTTTTTCTCCCCCGGAAGGTCTGGACTGAGGGCCAGTTGACTCCTAATGCCCATTGGTTCAGCATTTCTTATGATGTCTGACAATTGTACACTGTCCCTGCAGTCAAAACCCAGCACTGAATCAGCTTCTCAGGTTATTTTGTGGAAGAATTGGTGTAGGGGTCATGAAATAAGGGATGTGCGTCCTTCTCAGGATGGGCTCTGTGGGAAGTAGAGGGGTAGTCTGCAGTGGAGGCACTTTACATGCAGCGAGGCAACGGGGAAGCTGTTCTGTTTGAGGTAGGATGCTGCTGCTGTTGCTTTTGGGGATTTTCCCCGTTATTTTTTTGGCTCACCGAGTAGAGTGTGAGAGCATTTTCCTTACCTCTTAGCAAGGCGCAGATGTTGGAGTAACTCATCACCAAGAAGAGATTGTTTGAACTTTCTTACTTGGAGAATGTGATGGATGGCAGTGCCGGGGACATTGTGGATGCTGTATGAGCTCTCAGGTTTCCTATAGGTGATATACATCATGTGTAAACGCTGCCATCTGCAGAACGCTCCTGCACGAAGAATTTCCAGCTCTGCCTTAAGTGGGAGGCTGGAGTGACAAAGTGATGGTGTCACTGTGCAACTGGCCCTTGAAAGATGGTCCGTGCACTTCGGTAGCCATCTGTATAGTCCTGGTGCCTGATGGAATACTTGTTGTGTTAGGCTGAAGTAGAGAAAATAAATAAGCTTTGTGCTGAGCTTTGCAGAGAGTTTAAAAGCCTTCTGAAAAGTGGTTTTCTCTTGGCCAGAAGAAAGGGAAGTTTTGAGCTATGGTGCAGGCTGAAGGTTTAGCATTGGTGGAAGCCTTACAAAGTTTAAGTGTTGTAAAGATTAGTTGATATGGATTTCCTTCCTCCTCAGCATGAGAATCAGCCTCCTGTTTGCGTGTGATTAATCAATTTACATAGCAGGTGGAAATAGGAAACTATGCACTTGGTTACTAGCAGTAGTAGTGGCTTAAAGGGATAGAAACATGAAAAAATACATGTTTGAAAAGATAAATTCTGAAGTCATATAAAGTCAATGGCCAGATGTTGATGTGAGGGATGCAAGAGCAGCAGTTGGAGGAAGATTCTCGCCTTAATGATGATTGTTTAATTCTATAGTAACTCTTGCTTGGCCGGTTGAAGGGAGGGTGGCTCGGGTACGTAACCTCTTTGGAAAGCCTTGCTGGATAGGGCTTGTCCGTAGGTGCTCAAGTGCTAATTGGGCTTTGGTGGTTACTGTAACTGGTGTCTCTCGGTGCTATATTTACTAAATGGGATGGAAAAGCAGCAGGAGGGAAGGTGCTGATGCTTGCCGCTGACACTGGTATTTGTGTGTGTCCAGTCCACAGTCAGCTCTCTTGACACAGTCTTTTAGTACCAGGCAACTCCAAAGCCATTGCCTGTTTTAGTACGATGACCATTACAAAGGGTCAGAAAAGGGCAGAAAGGGAAAGACGAGTGTGGTTAGGCTTGTGTGGTGGTATCTGCATAGGAATACGTCAGGGAGACAAGCTGTTGAACCTGGGAGGTGAGATGGGCACCAAAGGAGATTTACAGAAACTGGCCATAAATAAATACCCTGGAAATCAGAAGAGGGGTTCTCACTTCAAGAGGTATTGAGTTTTACAGCAGTCTGCCAGTAGGAGGTGTAAGATGAGGTATGTAACTGGTATTACATTCCTTAAACAGGTTACGTGCTGGTTAGCAAGGTTGTCAGGCCTCTGATAGCCTTGGGTGATACAGGAGGTTTCTTCCTGTCCCATTTCCTGTGTATGAAGTTGCCTTGTTCTTGTAGGATTGCTCTTTGAACAGGATGGCCACTAATACCATACTCGGTATCATTCTCCCCTCTTCAGGGGGCAAAAAAGATGGTACAGTTGTTCCTGTTCTGTAAATACAGCCTCACCAGAGAGTATTCAAAACCATACACCCCCCGTGTTTAAAATCACTGCAGTTGCGTTTGAAATGTATCATTTCTGGCATATTTAGGGTAAGGTTATAGTTGGAACTTACCCAGGTTGTCAGTTTATAACTCAGTTGCTTATTTCATTATATCATTCCCTCATAATTAATTGTCTGGTGAAATTAAGAGCAGCCTATTTCAGTGAGGGCTCACGTGACCGCTCAGCAACTCGGTGTGCAGGCGGGGGCTGCGGAGAAGGGAGAGGGGGACGAGCTGTGGCACCGGCACCCCCACCCCACCCCCAGTCCGGGGCAAACCAGCCGGTTCTGGAACCAACCCAACTGCGTTGTTCAGCTATAGCAGATCTGTTGAACGTTTGGATTTCTCTCCCATGTACCAAAGCTGTTTTAATCATCAAGATCAGTTCCTCAGCTGAGAAACCGGAGCAGTTCAATTTGCACACAGCGTTGCAGGAGGTGCCTGTGTCTCCGTTCTTGTCTGTTGTTGCCACCCTCCTCCTGCAGCCTTGGTTCTGTCTCTCCAAGCAAATCTGGGTGATTGCCTTCAGTGAAGAACCACTGGCTCTATCGAACCTGCACCCCTGTCCTGGCTGGTGTCTGCTTGCACTTAAGTGCTTTTAAGTGTTCCAGTGTGGGTGATCGGACAGCCTCATTCACTGAGTCTCAGTTTTCCCAGCTGCAGTATGGGCTAATTCATTTAATAACCTTCTCATGATCTCAGTGGGCAGCAGAATAGCAACACCACGTCAGTAGTATGATAACTGAAGTTGCGGGAACGTATACGTAGCTGTAAGTAAATGGCTCAATATGTGCTCAAGGAATTGAGAAAACAAAATTTTTTTGCTGAAGATCAGTAGAGAAAATAAAATGCAGGCCTTAAGAAATAGTATTTCTGAGGTATTTTAGTAAACACTAGCAAACTGCTATTTTAAACCCTAATGTTTTCATTAAGCGTGGCTGGTTATGGGTTGAGTCCTTGCAGCTGATGCTGTAAGGATTTCTGGCTTCCTCAAACCCCAGAAGTGATGTGTGTTAAACTGAGGAATTAGGGAGGAAGGATGAAGTATTAAGACTCGTGGTGGTGGCTTCAGGCTAAATGGAGGAAAAATCCGTGTCCAGCATTGAAGTGGGTGTGCTCCAAGTGGGAAATACGCGGTGCTGAGAGGGTCTGTGGGAGCTGGAGCGGTGGTGGTGGCTTCCAGGGCTAAAGGCTGTAAAGGCAGACAGAAAATGAGATGTCAAGTTGGTTCCCTGTTTTCTGCTTTTTATGTCATGAGTGATGACAAAATGGAACCGAACATGAGAGGGTTCCTGGGGAAAAGGAGCCGTAGCTTCAGAGCCAGGCTTTTAATTAAGCTACTCAAGTGAAACTGCCGTTGCCGGGGCCTGCGCGCGTGCTCCCAGCACCCCAAGGGCTGTTTGCGGAGAGTTGCGCTGTACCTTATTAAATGGCTGTCGATGCCAGCGACCGATGCGCGCGTAAAGATGTGCTTCTCTTTTCCTCAGCGACGCCACCCTTTTCCTTTGTGGCGGGGCTGCCTGTAACAGATAGCGGTGCCTCGAGCAGCCTCTCTTCTGGCCGAAGGATTGCATTTGGATATTGGAGTTAATGCCTGGTGAAAATCCAGGGGTCAAGCAGTAAGCATTGATTTATCGTTCTGAGCGCAGCTCTTCCAGGGAAGGCTTTCACAGGTCAATTCTGCTGCAGTTTGCCAAAGCGTTTAGCGATGACTGTCCCTGTTCACGATGCAAGAGCTCTTTATGCAAAGCAGTTCGACATTATAAACGTAGGCGGGGTGTCTCATTTGGGTAAGCAGTTCACAAACAGCACTTTGTCACTCGCAAACCAGTGAAAAGTGATGCTTATTTTGAACGTTGGCCTTCCTCTGCGTTTTGGCAGGTGACATCTCTTGGGTTCGGGCTGTCTCTCAGCTTCACCCTCCGCAGCACAGCAGGGGTGGGAAATGCCAAGCGTGGCGCAGCGGGAGGGAAGCTGTGCTGGTCACTGCTCTCCTGCCTCCTTTGGCTGATGCACTGGAGCTGCCACTCCTCGTTACGGGGAGAAGGAGCCGCTGGAGCTGTCTGCAGATTGCTATTAGGATTGTCCGCTGTAACGAGAGGCATGAGGAGGCTGTGCTGAAGAACACAGCCGGGTCAGGAGATGCCTGTACAGGGATGTGAGGAGGCTGTGCTGAAGAATACAGCCGGGTCAGGAGATGCCTGTACAGGGATGTCATGGGGGAGCAGGGAAGTACCCAGGAGATGTGCCTGCCTGGTTCCCCTGGAGGTGCTGGTTTCCCATAGCCGTGCTGCTCTGCAGTGCCATTTGTGGTTATGTCACACTTAGATCTGAAGTGCCATGGCTTGGCCCACGGTTGCTCGATGAGCAGCTGATTGCCTGCTGCTCGTGGTGTTCCCATCGGGTCACTCCAGGAGCTGCAGCACCCTTCAGTAAGGTAGCAGGGTGCTCTTTGCTGTCTTTGAGATCCATGCTCTTGCAGGGGGAATGCAGCTGCAGGATTTTGCTTACATGCTCACTTATAGGCAGTTATATGAGCAGTTTGGGTGGGGTTTAAACGAGTCACCCGCAAAACTTGGTTGCCACTCCAACTATTTCTCAGGAGCTTGGTGCAAACGCTGCTCTTTTACCTGTGAAGGCTGCAGCTGCTGCTTTGTAAGCCTGCTATTTTTCTGCTGATTTAATTCTGTCAGTGCAAAGTATCAATATAATATATGTGCATACTACTAGAAGGAAGGTGAATCAGTTGCACACATCACCTTTGGCTGACTGCTTCGGCCTTCAAAATGTGTCCAAGGTCATCATATCAAGGCCAGAGCCATCCTGAAGCCCCAGGGGAAGAAAGGGAAGGATATTTGAAACACCAGTAGGAGCTGCATGGACAGCTTTTCTTTTCGGTTTGTGCCTGTTAGAAACCTGAAATCTCTGTATCTGCAGGTGCAAGTTACCTCAACGTGCGTGTCTTTGTACAAGCGGAGACAGAAAATGCGGAGAGAAAGCACTGTCTGCTTGTACGCTGTTCCTCAGTGTCTTTTCCTCCTAATGTGTACCTGGTGGTTTAAGTTCAGCTGGAGCAAGATTAGGATGTGGATGCTTCTGAGGGTGATCTCTGCAGAGCACCAGCAGCAGGAGCGTTCAGCTGATGTGGTGGTCATGCTTTTGCAGTGCTGTAGAGGCTTATTTATAACTGTCTGATGGATGGAGAGCTCGGATATCAACTGCTTATAGCAGCCTCGCATCAAAAAGCAGGTGCATCATCACAGATACAGCCTAGTCCATAAAGCAAGCTTTACAGCCCTTCCCTTTCTGGTGCAGCAATATCTGAGGGCTCTATTTGTGCCCTCTCCTCTTGAAAAAGACCTTGGGATGCGCCGGACGCTTTGCTGTATCAGAAGGATTTATTGGCAGCTGTGATAAGGGACAACTCTGTTTCCATACCGCAGTGATGACACTTGCAGTGTAACATGGAGTGGGACCAGGAGGCAAGAGCTGGGTGTGTGGTAGCACAGAGGAAGCTAAAGGTTTTCAGTGAGCCATGTGGGGCTGTCAGCAGCACCACCCACCCTTCCTTTCTGTATTAAAAAAGCACTTGATCAGTGTGTGTGTGTGGAATCGTATGCCTCTCCATTTATTTTCCTACAGAATTTAGCACAGAAAGGAGGCAGGTACAGCGAATAGCTTACGGTTAAGCATGTGGTAAAAATAGCTGGTGCTGAGGGGGACAGTCTGTGCCTGAACCTTGCCGCAGCTGGCCGAGAGGCTTTAGCTGTGCTGCAGCCCTGTTCCTAAAGCATCCGTCTCCGAAACCTGCAGAATTGTAGAGGCTTTTGTACGCTTGTCAGGTTTCATGAAGAGCCGGGGAAATATCTGGAGAGAGACCTTGAGAACTAAAACCAAATGAAGCTTGTTCTGATGCGAACGCTTTGATCTGATCTCTGCTGGAGTATGAGCACACACAGTGCGGTGGTTTGACCCCGTATGCAGAGCCACTGGTGGTACTGGTGTGAAATAGCGTCAGGGAGCGGGCAGCGAGGGTTGAGAACCTCGGGTATATTTCACGTATTGAAAATACACATCTGTAATTCACATACAAACACTGGAAAGGTGGGGAAAACGCTCTCTAGCCTTCTAATGAAGCTTCTCCGGATAAAATAAACCAGCTGTCCTCTATGTTGACAAAAAGGATACAGCTTGACAGTAAGCAGTGCTGCAGTGGCCAACTGCAGGGACCAAGGCCATGTGCAAGGTTGCAGGGCCTGGCCAGAGTCTGAAGTGATGCTGGGTCTTGAACCGGACATAGAAAACGAGGGATCGAGGGGCTCGGCCAGCACAGAGCCGCGTTCCCTGAAGGTCTGGAGATGGGGAAGTGCCGGAAGAGGGCTGGCTCCGAGCACTTCATTATTGTGAACGCCTGAATAATGTCCATACTTTGTCATTGCTCACTTTTATGGGGGGCTGGCTCCCTATGCAGTATATTATGCAATGGTTTTGTCATGTATCAGCGATGATATTAACAGTCTAATGCTAAACAGGTTCTGAGGAAATGAGGAGGAAAAAAAAATGACTTACTATATTTACCCTGAAACAAGATTCAATCTGCCACTGTATTTAATGCTGTATTTTTCATTATCTCACAAGCATATGTTGGAACCGCTACAGATGATGAAGTTAGCTGCTGGGCAGAGCTATCATCAATGCTTTCCATCTTTATTTTAATAAGAGGAACGAGCAAATTGTTTGTGACCTTTGTCAAGGGCTTCCTGGAAGACAAGAAACCTCGCTGCAACAGAATCACTAGCCTGGAGCCCTGCTGAATATTCAAAGCTTTAGCCCTGAATAAAACACGCAGTAACAAAGCCGTTGTGTCTGATGGAGCCACGTCTACTACAAAAGAGCAGGGATCCAAAGCGAAAGTTAAACCTTTCCTTTCTTTTTCTGTACGCTTCTGGACCGAGGTCTGGAACAATGTTGGCAATATGCTGTTTTGTGGAAAGCGCACGTTCAAGGCAGGAAGCTGCAAACTGCATCTCCTTGACAGCTGGTTTATCATGCATCTGCTGCTGCAGTAAAGTGGGCTTTTGGGTTTTTAGGAAAGAATAAGCTGGCATATGTGCTCCTCATATGTGTCACGTAAGGGGCACGTCCCCTATGGCTGGCAGTGTTTGGGACCGGAGAGGTGCCTTGTTCAGATCCCTCGGACAAAGGAGGCTGCTGTGGAGCCAGGTCCGTGGTACAGCACCCAGTGAGGTGTGGATGGGGCTGCGTGTGCTGAAGAAGCCCCTCCTGCCACGGGAAGGGTCCCTGTAGGTTACCCATGCCCAGACTATAGGTTGAGAGGCTCACAGCATCATAAGGCCTGTGGGGCAGGAGAGGAGAAGACTCAGCCTGGGGTTTAGATCAGAGCCTTGATTTACTACTTAGTGCTGTTGGGTGTTGTTTTATTCATTCCAGAGCTGCTGCCTGATGCAGTCCACTGTGATCAGGGTGCTTTTGGTTAGATGTGTTTAAGATAACCAACTCAATACCTGCTCCTCCTTAACTAACAAAAACACAGAGGCATTACGGTCAGCACACAGGCTCCCGGTGGTGGCCACTCGAGGGACTTGAATCATCCCTCACCAGTAGCAATGGTTTTGATGTTTTGATTTCTGCAGTTGTTGATAGTTAGAGGTGGAGGATGCACCGGATGCTGCATTTTGGTTCGGGCATGGGCTTTGCAGGCAAGCTGTAACAAAACATTTCATTGTGGATGGTCACTTGTCCAAACTCAAGACTCATATCAGAGCTTCTGAGGGCCATTTCATGTACAGGGAAAATAAAATACACTGCAATTGCTCCCAAGCTAAGCAGCATCTCTGTTTAATTTGCCCATACTGCGTATTTCCTTGGCAGTGTTAAACTTGAGTTCAATTTCCGTGTGCCAGATATTAACTCCTTCAGTTGCTTTCTGAATTAATGATCCTACGTGGGCACAGCCACCACTTCACCCGATGGGGTGCAATGAGTGCAGTTGTCTGCATGTGAACAAATACGTCCCTCGCTGTTATCCCTAGCGATGGTGACTGATGCAGAGTCTACACCTCCATAAGGTGCTACGAGAAGGGGGGTGGATGACTTTATTTTGGCGTCAGTTCCATACTGGTCTCTGAAACCTGGAGTTACGTTTCCCTTCCTGTGCGTGATGCTCTGATGCACCAAGTTGTTCAGCGTTTTGGTGGTTTCCTGTGAGCTGCTGATGGTTTTGGTTGGTAAAGGAGGTAAGGAAGCTGCCAGAACTGCCCTTGCAGCACGAAGAAAGCGGCTGTGGTTTGGGATGGTGAAGCTCTTCAGTCTCCTCTCAGCACCTTCTCCCAAAGGCTTCAAACCACCCCTTGCACCTGTTGTAGAACCTGACGGTGCCATTTCCTAGGGTTGTTTTCATGATGCAGCTTCAGAAATAGCGTGTCTGAAAACCGGGGGACTCTACACAGTTACTGCTGGCATTTGCTAGCATTAATGCTTCTGTGCAAAACCATCTGGTGGAAAGCTTGGAGCGCTGAATGAAAGGTGTAAACCTGGATTAGCATTGATACGGTTTTCTATTGCGTTTGGCTCATTCACGTCTCACTGGATGTTATCCAGGTTCCCTTAGAAGAGCCAAGATTGCCATCATACAGCGTAATGCCATATGTTAAGATTCATATGACATATTACCTAAAAGTCATAAATTATTATACTGTGTCTCTTCACAGGGCTGTGATTAGAAATGTTTATGTAAATGCACCTTCCAAAGAAAAATGGCACACGATGTTAAACAACAGTATGCATGGCAGCTCTAATGAGGTACTTTGACTCAGTCAGGATGCTGCCTTGAAAACAATCTGATCCCGGTATAATGAGAAATTAATGTCCTTTTCTAAATGCACTGATCTTAGATGAGGTTTCTGCTGGGGCTGGCGTCGCTGGAGGAAATGCTCTGCGCGTGCTTGAGAGCGAGAGGAAGGGAAGTGATAGAAGGCAGAAGAGCAGAGCGTGCCCTGTGGTCGGCGAGCAGTACCTGTGCCGTTCGCAGCTCATGGGGACTGAGCCCCGTGGTTTTTCTTCCTTTTCTTGTGTGACTTAGTGCATCCCGAATTGTGCCAGTGGTGGAAGGTGTAACGTGCCCAATTCAGTCTGCTGGAGACTTTCTCAGTTGCTGCTTCAAAGACAGAGAAATCAAGTGAGCAGAGATGGATATGCTTAGTTAGAAAGCTGACCAAACTGAGCTCAATATCTGTGTATTGGGAAAAAAGCCACCATAAATAATGAATCAGATGGGTTTTTTAAGTATCAAAACAGAGGACGTAACGATTCAGACTAGACATTGGATTATAAAAAGCACAGGAACCCATTTAGTGCTGAGAACAATGCGCTTTTTTGTCCAGCAATAGTTATTTCAAATCAGATGAAAGGATCCAATCGCTCTAATTATCACTAAGTCACTTTCTCTCCCTGGGAGATTATGTCCAAGCTTTGTAGTGGGTATAGCTGCACTTTGCCTTCCCCTGTAAGCTGGTGCAGTGTAATGACTGATACAGCGCACAGAGGTGAAGGTTAGGGAGGCGCTGTATCAGGTTTTGAACCAAAGCATTTGGAGAAGCAGGTAAAGCAGAGGAGAGGGCTGGCTCATTTTGCAGAGTGTGGACTCGCACAATGTTTTTATGTCAGCTCTCACGTTGGGACTTGCAGTGATGATGCACTTTGGGTGTCTGTGAATGGGCCACCTGGTTGCGTCTGCACATGGTGGCTGCTTTGACCTTACCTAAGCTGTGCTCTCTGACACCTGTGCAAACACACGGGTGTGTTTTTCACATGCGTATTGCACGAACATATCTGTACCTGCCTTTTCTTGTCATCCTCACGTCAGTATTGATGGGCTCAGTGTTGCCGCAGGATCAGCTCTCGCATGATTGTGAGGGATCAGCATGATCGGCTGTCACTGATTTCACTGACATCTGTCCCCACAGCGAGACAAGCTGCACCATGAATTATTGAAGACACACACATGCAGATCTGTGTCATGATTACACCAGACAATGCACTTTGCTGCACTCGGGAGAGCCAAAGAGGGCCCGTGGACAGCTGCTTCAGCCCCTCTGGACAGGCTGGTACCAGCTTTCCAGCACTGCAACTTTCGGGGGTTGGTAAAACTTGGGTAGCCTGAGTCACTGCTCCCTGTTGTAAAGTGCTGTTGCACACTGACCGTCTGAGGAGGCTCTGCTCTGGGCAAGGCTCTGTAAAACAAGTCTTTTGAATCCTGAAAGGAGGGCTTGATCTTGCAGCAGGCTGAAGACTCTGCAGCTGACCCAGCAAGTTGAACGCTTGTGAAGGAGCACTTACCTGCCTGGCACACAGCGTGTACTTGAGACTTGAATCGCTTGGGTCTGCCACTGCTTGCTTGCTTAAGTGGGTTAGGATGCAGTTAGGAGCGCTTATGGGAAGAGGAGACTTCTTAGGGTTCTGTGATTTTTGCCCAGTGTATCTTTCACAGTGTGACTGAACTGCTGCTTGAGAGAAAGCAGTTGAAGATGTTTGTATTATATCCCTTCTGTCCTTGTTCCAACATCTTCCCTGCGGTTTCACAAAAGGACAGGTCACTAAAATGACAGAGGTTAAAAACGGCTTCTCACAAGCCTAGAAGTTTGGAAACTTGCTCATCTGCATCAAGGTGTGCTTCATTTCATGAAGTTGTTGGATAGACGTGTGACTTGTTAGATAGCTCAAGTCTTTTTGCCAAGGGTAAGCTACTGGAGACGTTTGAGTAACGAGCTACCTATACTGTGAAATAAGCTGGAGTAAGGCTCACATTAACCTCTGTTTAAGCAAGTAACTTCAGAGGCTGTGTACTTCATGTGGGAAGCTTTGCGTAAATTTGCAGTGGGGCCCTTTGAACCTTGAGTGGCTGTGCCTCACCAAGCCTCTCTGCTGGCTTCGTAACTCAAGGGTTACTCAGAGCCACGTGTGACTCTGCGAGAGCTGGGGGTAACCAAGCAGTTAGAGGCGCGCAGCAGCCTTTACCTGTTAACAAAACTTCCTGTTGCAGGTTTCAGCAGCATATGCAGTGAACTTCTATCAACTGGCTTAGTTACAGAAGTGAACGGTACCACTGTCAGAAGAACCCGTAGCGTACACTCTGTGTCGGTTAGAACGGGTGGCCCGCTTTGGATGGTTTAATCTTGCCATTTTCTGCTCCCAAACAATAGATATTGATTCAACCCAAGACTTAATATGTCTCAAGCACTGTCAAAAGGAGAGGATGAGCTCCCTTGAAGGGCTTAGCAGAAGTCAGATGTGGCCTTGCACCTGGTTATAATCCAGACCCTTGGACCCAGAGTCCTGCATCAGAAGCTATGAATATTTGGAGCTCTGAGGGAAAGGATTATTTGCTCTAAATATACTCAGAGTAATTGTATAGCTCATATCCAGCAGCAGGTCAGGATTACAGATTTCATTACAGTTGTCAGAGATTGGGAGCCTTTATACAATTACCGTAAGTCCAACTAAGAGGTAAAATCATTTCCTCAAGATGGAATAGGAGAGGATACTGATCTGACATGACTTTTCCTAGGCCTCAATTTCATTAGGAAAATAAGAATCCTTCATTTTGATCTGGGTTTGATATATCCTCAGACATATGGCATATCAGGTGTGAGATATGCCTGGATCCTCCTTCCCTGCATCTCTTAAAGATACACAGATCAGTATTCCTTGGGCCTGCGCTTGCCTGATTTCTGCAGGGTTCTGCTCACTGCTTTCTGCTGGGTGGCAGCTGACTGCACGATTCTTGTGGATGCATCACGGGAGAGGTGCTGACACCCTGGATTCGGCTCAGTTGCAACATAAAATTAAAAAAAAATAAAGAAATAGTATGGCAAAGTGTTCAAGGTTACACGTGCTTTTGTTTCAATTTTCACGTAACGTTTTAGCCACTTGATTACATTTACAATAAAACCCAAACAAAATGTATCCCAAACTAACGCTGTTTAATAATGAATTGGGAAGTTCTGCAGTCAAGATGCTTCAGTCACCTCACATAAACCGCTGTTGCCCCATTCTCTTTCCCAGCTGAAATGGCAGTGTCCGTGATGGTGGTGAAGGTTCTGTGTTCCCAGCATGACTTCTCTGAAGGGGATGGAAATTACCACTGAAAGCTTGCATTGTGTCCAGCTCCAAACCGGCTCTGCTGGCACTGCCGGACCTCTTGGTTTATTAAGATGCTACTAATTAGGAATTAAGGCATCAAGCTCTGCAAGACCTTGGTGCAAGTATTGTCGTGGAGGGCTGTTGTGTGAGCTGGTTGGGCTACCTGTGCAAAACTGGGGGAGTTGTCATTTTGAGTGACCACGGATCCTGGTGGTGCTCACGTGCTGAGGAGATGCTCGAGGATGTAGAAGTGACCAAATCGCTGGGGTGACTGACAGCCTGCAGTGCTGCAGTGACTCAGTCCTTCAGCAAAGCCCCCAGCTGCGGCTGCTGCAGAACCTTTCAGCTGCAGGAGCTGCTCGGGTTATCAGTGAGGGCTCCTGCAGGGGCAAAGGACCTGGGAGCATCCGAGGGTGGCCTGGGAGGCAGCCGGTTGGTGGAGCAGGCTGTTAAACACGAATGCAAACCCAGAAAAAAGCTGGGTTTACCTACACAGGTCAATCGGTGTTTATATCTGTGGAACAGGATATTGATTTTCTGCTTATCAAAGAGGAAGTACGCTCCTGTGAAACCCAATCAGACTTGATGTTAGGTGGAAGAGGCGGAAGACGGTAGAGGAGGGAATGGTGCACTGTTACTGCGTGTTAGCTACAGGCTATGGAGGTGCACGCAGAAGGTAACACGGCCTTCTCTTTGGGAGCGTACGACTGCAGCAGGCTACTCGGATGCGTAAAGATGAGCATATGCCCGGGTGCTGTGATGAATCAGGTCTTGCTTAGGTGTGAGCGCCAGACGATGGAGTATTCAGTCCTTTCTCTGCAGCCATAGGCGTGAGCTGCCTGGCACACGGGGTTTGAAACATCACGAGAGACCTTGCTGCTGCAGGACATGGTGGTCTCCACACCTGTGGTGCTGATCTTCCCCACACATGGGATAGCGGTGGATGGTGACAATCGGTTCCATAAGGTGAACGAACAGGACTGTGTGCTTCCCTTCAAAAGAGCAGCATCTGTTGTTTTTAGCACTTCCTGGAATCACGAGTGTCTTAAATCAAACTAACAGTACATTAAGGTTGTTTAAGGTATTAGTACTCCATATTTCAATATTTATTTTTCCAGAAAGGACCTTATCTGTAGTGTTTCAGGCTTCCCTATCGCTGGTGTTCTTTTCCGCAGCAGTGACTTATAAAGGTTTTTTTCTTACTTCCTTGCCTGTGTAAAACGGATGCTTCTTTAAAAGCAGAACTCCAAGGTAACGAAAGTTTGTGTGTGCGTGTGGATGGTACCTGGACATAGGCAGTACCTGCAGGTCAAAATCGGTGTTCCTGGCTGCTGTAGTAAATTCAGCCTTAAACGTGTTATTAGCCTTTGGCTTTGGAAAGCCATATGGCCAACAGATCTGGCCAGGAGCGGGCTGAATCCAATTCACAGAAAGCTGGTAAACCTGGATTTGTTACTGAGGGTGTCCAAATGTTGTCTTTAGTCAGCCAAGGAAATACCAGCAGCCAAAAATCCTGATAAAGTAGGACTGATGGCCACGCTTTCACTTGGCAAACGCGGGGGACGGGTGCAGGGGTGACCAACCCCGCTGTCTTCTCTCCCGGGTCGTGCGGGTTTGGGGCTCCAAAGAGCAGCCCAGCCCCAGTGCCCGGTCAGTCTGTTGCCCACGAGGCTTTCCCCTGTTGTCCTGGGATGTTCTGGTACAGAGAGGGAGAGTCAGCTCTAACTTAGTGCTCGCTGCTCTGTGTGAGCTGATGAAGGGAGCGCTTGATTTCTGATAATCGGGGGACTCTTGCATCAAGTCTATTAATATTTATGGCGTTGTTGACCGGTGGGGATTGAATTGGTGGAACTGGCTGCAATCAGAGAGCTTTTGTTTTTCAATTTTTTTAATGAAGGAGATGGAGCTTTAATTGTCATTATGTGTAAATCCGTCGTATTTAGCTTTGCGAAAGAGGGGTTATTTTTATTATCTTTCACTAGTAAGAGTTACTCGCTTAAGAAGCTTTCAAAATATTAACCAGTCGCTGAAGGTTCTTTGAAGAAAAATATGACTGCTCGTGTAAACAATTAATGGTTGTTAAGCATGGCAGTGTATATTATGACAAACAACACATGCTACATTATGCCAGCTGGTGTAATGATGTGATAATGTCTGACTCATTAACTCTGGCACACAGTTTACGATGCCCTTCTATGACAGGATTAATTGATTCACACATACATTAAAACAAAAATAACTAAACTGAAATTCAGCTGGAAGCCTGGCTTCTCATTTGTCACCAGCCCCGTTGGTGGCTGAAGCCGGTTCAGGCCCAGAGTGGGAAGCCCAGCTTTGTCCCCTGCCCTCGGCTGGGGGTGACAGAGCTTCGGGAGCAGGGGTGGGACTGAGGGGCTCCTGCAGAGCTTCTGGAGCTGTCTGGGACACTCGGGGAAGGTGGAAAGTGGAAATCCTGACAACAAGTGAGTTCTGCCTGTGCAAGGACTGGCACACACAGCCCGTTGTTCGCTGCATTTGCAGGGCAGGAGCTCGTTGGATAGATCAGTACTGGAGGGCTGATCAGTTATTGTCGTGTCAGTGCCCAAATCAGAGCTTAAAACAAACCAGAGAAGCAGTTCCTGAAGGATGCCTCAAAGTTGTTCTGGCAGTGGGAGAGCTGATTTGGAAACAGTTTGGTAAAGATGAAGCAAAAACCATTGAAAAATTAAAACAAAAACACTTGTGGTTGTCACCTGTGGTTACTTGGCTTGATGCTCTCCGACAGGGAGAAACTCAGTGTTTCTGTGCTTTTACCCTGTGCCAGTGAGTACCCTATACCTGACCTGATGAAAAATGACTTCTATGTTCATTTACCGGTTTCTAGACCTCGCTGCTTGTTCTGTGGACCTGGTGCGGCAGCCACAGCAGGAGCAGAGGTGCTGCGAGCAGGACTGTGCTGCCAGTTTTGCTCACGCTGTAACTTTGGGTTGCTGATTCATCGGGCAGTCCAGCAAATAGAGTAGGCTAAGCAGTTTCAGTGAGTTGTAGTCTAATATAAGAGGTGTTACAGTGTCAGTACCCTGCTTATGTGGCAGTTAGTAGATAAGAGTGTAGATTTTGCAGACCCCAAAGATGTTTCCAAAAATGAAACTCCTTTGAACTTGGAGAAAATAAGATGGGCAAAAAGATGAAGGTCTCTCTATGGAATCGGTTAGACTGTGCAGTCAATTATTCTGTCTTCTGTTTATTGCTCAAGAAAACGTGTAATTAGGCCTAGAAAAATAATCTAATACGCATGTTTCCATTTGACAGGTCTCTTAAGGACAGAAGGGGAAAGACTTATATGAAGTAATGCTTGCAGTTATCCTGTGAGGCCTAGCTTGTACTGGGAGGAGAAGTTTCAGGGCTGAGCTGTGAACTGGAAGTTGTTGAGAAACCAGGGAGAGAAAGCAAAGGGAGCACCTGCAGGAGCTGTGTCTGGCAGCTTGGGTGAAGCTGGGGTTGAATTGAAGGCTTCATTTTACCTGTGGTCTCTTCCTGGCTTTCCAAAAAATGGAAGGTCCTGCTAAAGTGTACGTGGTCTGAGAAATGGGGCAAACTGTGTTTCAAGTAATGGAAAAAGCAGCTCTATCCAGTAACCTTGGCACTGTTGAAGAGATATAAAGGTGGCTGAACCCCAGTGTCCTGCATGTTCTTTGTCACCATTTCTGGGAGGTTCCTGTAGCATTTGGTGTAATTTCTGGAGGTGTCTGTGTCTGCAAAGGACAGTCTAGAAGCGAGTCTGATCAAAATTCTCAATCACAAGCATTTTTTAGGGACAAATGTTTCCTGACAGTACAAAACCCTTTCGTTAAAGGGCTCCCCTCTCCATTGAATTATTCCATATTTCTTTTCCCAGTCCGTGGGCAATAGACAGGTTTTGCATTTCGGCCAGCTCGCTTGCCTGCAATTTTCCTCTGAAACTTCTCACTTGCTATTAGTGGAAAATGCCAGGCTCCTGTTGCTTTCAGCATCCCTGAATATCACAGGCTGAAAAAATGCTGGACTTCCTCTGTGGTGAATTTTTTGTGCGTGTTTTGACTGAGTGTTACATTAATAAAAACATCCTGACCCAAACACCCACTGGTGCTAGGTTGCTGGACAGGAAACCAGTTTGTTTACCAACACTTGATTGTTTCTGCTCATTGGCTCCTGTCTTTGTTTAGACGTTGAAGTGGGTGTACAATAGTGGTGTCTCATCTGCCATTGGACAATATGCCAATACGAAGGACAGTCATACTGTGTTTATGATTGTGAAGGTAAATGTCAAAGTAATTACAGGCAATGTTTTGGTTATTTGATGGATGTTGAGTACTGAATGGTTTTAGCAGCACAGTTTCTTGTGAACTTTCCCTGTCAGTGGTTTCCGACGCCTGATGGGGTTCAGGCATTGCTACCGTCCGCTCTGGCCTGAGCTATGGAGAAGGGAAGTAAAATCCCTGGGTAAACGTGAAATCCCCTCCTGTGGCTTTAAGTCTTGCTACGCTGTGTCTGTGCAGTCGTTTTTCTTTGAAAAGCTCTCATGTGTAAGTGTTCCTGAGGATTAGATGTTGCCCTGAAGAGCCCTTGGGTGGGCTGGTGTTCACGTTACTGGGATTTCTGCAGCAGCAGCGACTGCTGGGTTCTCAGCTGACCCCGAGGCTGTGCGCTGATCTGGTGTCCCCGTGACTCGTCACCGTTACCTGATGTGACAGGGCTGGCTGTGACCAAGGTATCTTACTCTTCGCTCAACGCGCTCCTCTGGAGCCTCCACACGTCCCGTGCTGAGCTGACAGGTCAGCGAGCAGTGAGCAAATCGCAGCACAGCGTGGACCTGCGGACTGCGCCTGCTCGTCTCCCTCCAGTTAAACACTGCGCATAAGGATGTCTGTGCTGCTGGCTTCTTTGGGGATATTACCCTATGAGGAGGCATGGTTTATTGGCGTTTTCTTGACTAGATTACAGTATAGTCCAACCTAAAAACCCAGCTGAGATCAGGGCCTCACAGTTTTTAAGGGTATGATGAAAACTTTCTGCCTGAAATCTTAGTGTCTTAACCAGGTCAGGAGGAAAAGGAGAAGAGGGTATTTCATCCCAAATAATTCCTGGGAGTCTGCAGCAGAGACATGAATCCAAATGATTCTCCATAACTGATGTACCTTGAGCTGGCATTTGAAACAACTTGCAAGTCTTTGGCCAGAGAAGTCCTGTGGTGGTGCCTGTGTGAACCTCCACTGTAAGTGTTTGCAGTGTGGTTTGCAATGAGATGGGTCAGTTTTCCTGAACTGAAAAATCAGATGGTAGACTTCGGTTCACAGTTCAGATGACTGTGGTTCTTGAATCGGTTTGCCAGAGCAAACGAGCAGCAACTATTAACAATGAACAAATGTCCAGATACAGCCTGGCCCTGAAGTGAGGAGGGTAGTTTCCATGAGTCTGTCAGACAGCAACCAGTGGGTGTTGGCAGAGCGCTACCACAACATGGGAAGACAGCAGAGACCACTTCAAGTTGTTAACTGTTTACTGTGTAACTATTTTATTTAGCATCGAGCTAATATTCATGCTGACATTAATGGGCTAAGGAGGGAGAATTGTTACATGTGTTAGAGCAGCGTTTGGAGAAGTGATCACTGAAGTCTCCTTTGCCTTTTCGTACCTTTCCTGTTATGGGTGGGACGATGGGGTCTGTCAAAGTTGTGTTGTCTGCTTTGTAGCTCTGCAAATTCGTGGCATTTGAGGATGCTGCCTTTACTGCTCATGTGAGTAGTCGTGAGGTAGCCAGCCTCTGTAGTTAGATGTGGTTAAACACAAACCATGTCCTGTTTCTGCATCGCGTGGCAGTACTGAGGGTGTCTGCCTGAAGGCAAGCTTGTCAGTGTGTGTGTGTCGATGGCTTTCCTCCTCAAGGCAGGTGCTTCCAGTTCATTGGAGTGCTCCAGTTTTCCCCGTGAACTGGATTCACCTCGCTCGTCACACGCTTGGAGGTGTCTGTAAAAAGGTGGTGGTCTTGATGCAGCTGGTACCTGCAGCGGGTGCTGAGGAAGCCCAGGCAGCCGTGTGCTCTGTTGGGAGCAGTGGGAGCACTCATTGGGCCCTGTGCAGTGTGCTGATGAACGAGGATGTCCTAATGGCAGCCCTAAAGAAAACATCCCCACATGTTGCAGTGTGAGGGTAAGGTGACACTTGTCATTGGCAGAGGAAATGTGTTTCTAGGGCTGGTGGTAATAGTTGAGAAGATGATGAATTTCAGCTGAAGGAAATGTCTGATGGTGATGGCAAGATAAGAATCACCTATGGAGGAATAATGGATCACATAATTAACTGTTATCACATTGTGGAAAGGTGATCCTTGAGACATTGGAAAGCACAGGGAGGTGTGCAGTGCAGGGTGCTATTTTGGGACCTCCTGCAGCACTGCTGAAGAGCAGCATGGAGCTGGGCTGAGGAGGGGGCCAGACACAGCCCCTGCCATGGGAGTGAGGGGCTGTCGTGGCATCAGGACCAGGGCGTTAAAGCCTTAAGAAATTTGGAGAAAGACTGAGGGGAGATCGTGTTCTGGAAGCTTCCTTGCAGCGTGGTACAGCTGGAGGGGTGAAACTCCCCAGCCCAGTAGTAAGGTCTGCTTATCGTCCCACCAGTGTCACTTCTTGCTCCAGAGATATGAAATAAATAAATAAATAAATATGTGTGAAAAATAGCATCCGGACCTGCTAGGGTACTAATGAACTATAATGTATGCTAAACACAAAGGCCAAGCACTGCAGGTAATTTCTGCAGTGCTCATATAAATCACGTGGTAAAGGTTTTACTGGAAACTCAAGTGGATATTTAAATATTCCCCGGGTTAAGTTTATTCATTTTGTTTTGATTGAAGCAATCAGAAAAGATTGTGTGGCTGTAATTTCAACAGGAGGTTAAAGTGGGTGACTGACCGAGTTGTGATCGTATTTACTTTAGACCTCAGTGGAGAGATTACTCATAGGGATCTTATTAGGCTGCATGATTAAAAAAAAAAAAGCAGCAGCAGCAACAAATTTTCAATATCTAACACATATAGTGGCTGCATAATGTTGCATCTAGATGGATGATAGTTTAATTTAGCGTTCAGTCTTATGCATGGGCTTACTCGGAGACAAACAATTGCTTACTCCCAGGGGATTATGGGCATTAATATCAAAATGATAACGGGAACATCAGAGCTGGAGGGTTCGGAGCAGGCTGGGCCAGCAGGGGCTGCTTGCTTTGGTTGATCTCGCTGTAACTTCACTTTGCGAAGGACCGGAGTGGCCGTCACAGCTGCGTCCCCACGCCTGCAGGTGAGCAGGGACCGGAGCTGGGCTCCCCTCGTCCTTGGGGGAGCCGACGAGCTCTGCTGCTCTCAGACCCGTGTTGAATTAGTCCTCAGGTTCCCACCCTCCCCTCCTGACCTCCTTTCTTCATCCACCAAGTTGGACCTGTGAGAAGGCGGCGTGGGGAGAAGCGCGTCCTGCCCAGCCGTCGGCACACGGCGCACATCGGTGTTAGGGGGTGACTTGGTGTCTGGCAGTGTGCACGTAATGAGGCACCATCATCATCGTTGAACCGGGCAGTTCTGCTTAGTGGCAACAGAGAGAAATTATTAATTAACCAGTTTTATAATAGAATATACTGAGGTGATGGAGTTGCCTAAACGAGGAAGAGAGAGCTGTAATTTGCCCATATCAGATGAATTATGCTGTGAAAATGAGCTTCAAAAAATGAAGGAATGAAAACGAAGAAAACAGGGCTGTAGCAGTTTTGGGTTGATTTTTAGTTGCTTTTTTTTATTTGCTAATGATTATTGTATGTCCATCCTTAAGGTCATTTGCGATGGGTCCCATGCTGAGAATTATGACCAGCAGCAAGAAATGAGAAATTAATTTGTTTTAAATGATACTGCACATTATCAGGAGAGAGACTGCGTTTTCAGCCACCAAAACGATTCCTAATGACAAGTTAATCCTTCTATCAGACACAGATGCACAGTGCCGTGCAGTTTGGAGAGGCGGCTGCTGCGCGGGAGGATAAAACACAGGTTGGAAAACACACAGTCCTGTGAGCCCCGGTTGCTGCCCAGCCGTCCCCTTGTAACTGCGCCTGTCAGCCTGGCGATTTCACACGTTATACATTGAAACTGGACCCAAATCCCCTGAGTCGAGCCCCCTGAGGAGCTCCTTCAGTCGTGTGCGTGTCAGGGAAGAATGAAAAGCACTGAAGCTTATGGACTTCGGGAGGGAGGTGTGAGTATCCTGTGAGGAATGTGGTGGCTGCAAAAGGCTCCAGTGCCTCTGTTTAGAGTCATGAAATGAGCAGCTCTGACAGCTTTAGGAACTTGACCCTTGTGCTGGTTTTCTCTAAAGGTTTGGGGCAGTGTCTTAGGAAGAAGGGCTGCGTTACAATGAGGAGAGCCTAAACTGCCATGTATTTAGAAAATGGAGACCAAAACATTAGCAAAATTCTGGGTTTTTTAAGTAAAAAGTCAGTATTGAGAATAGAGGGTGGCTCACTGATGCTCGGTCGTTCGAACCAATGAGCAGACGTGATCGTGCAGCACGACCACACCATAAGTGATAGAGGGCTCCTGCTGTGAGCCCCATGAAGAGGGGAACACAGAGTTCAAGCTGTAAGCGGTTATGAAAGGTGCGTGTCTCTGATGTGAGTTCATCGGGGGCAGAAAGGACAGCAGCTCACACAGATGAGGCAGTTGAGGAATGAGAGCCCCAGCAGGCGGGTTCACAGCTCTTCTCCAGCGGGCCGGTTGTCAGAGGGGCAGCGTGCGGCCCAGGTCGCTGCTGTTGCTCCATCCGCATCAGCCGGGAGCTGCCCAGTCGCGCTGCTGTGCCTGACCTGATGTGATAACGTGGGCTGCACCCAGTGATGCTGATATGGAGCCTGAAATCTCGTATTCCTTCCAAAATCGGTGCGCGTCAGTGAGGGGCGAGACAAGGTTGTGTGCGTGCTGCCCTTCATGTGTTTTCCCGGCCAGAGAAGACGAGTCTCATTGATCTCCTAACGTGGGTGATGTCCAGGCAGGGAGCTTGGCTGGTGGGATGGCTGGAAGGTAAAGCTTGCTGCTTACCTGGGAGGTAAAGCTTGCTGTCCACTTAACTGGAAGGTCAAGCTTTCAGCTCTTCCTGATGTGCTGGGGAAGTGATGGGTGGAAACTGCTTTGAGAGTGGACAAAACACACAGGACAAGACAGGAGGGCTGTTCATAAGACAAAGACTTTGCTATGTAACGTGTGCATCTTCGTGGAAGTTTCCTCACAATTGGAACTTCCTCCCAGTTCAAGGATTGAATGAAAGAGCAATTATTCTGTACTGAAATACATCCTTATTCACAGAAGTGCTCGTATTTCGTTATGTATTGCAAAAGGCACATCTCACTAAGTTTCATGGCTGCTTTTTTTTTTTGACTCTCTGCAATGTTTCTTTCCTCTCCATCTTACTCCACAGAATAACTTCCTTCCCCAGTTTTTACCCAAGTTTGGTTTGGGCAATGCAGGGAACAAACTGACTCCACCAGTTGAATTGAATTGTTCAAACCGCATCATGCTGGTTGCACCACAGTTGTGCACTGCAGAATGCATAATAGTAGTAATTATTCATGAATTATTGTGTACACGTTGATGGAGAATAGTTTGTCTGTTACCAAATACAGGGGGTTTTCTGCAGGTAAACAGATAAGAGTAAGGAGTTGTTCCCTGGTTTTAAGACGCGCTGACTGAATGATGCCAGGCTGTTGATGGAGCAGCTGCAGGTAGGGGTGTGCAGGCGTTCCCATGAGTCAGCTCTGTGCAAGCTGGAGTGACGTGCTCGGTGCCTGGTGTTTCAATGTGGTTTCTATTACCATGTCCCATGGTTTGCTGTTACAGCTTTGAACCTGTAACCACTTCTGGGTGCAGCTCCGAAGCTTTTCTTTAAGCCAGAAGTAAAGATTTACGCCAGAGACCTTCTCGTAATGACTTCTCCTCCCGCACGGGAGAAGGCAGGTGTTGAAGGCAGGAGGTCAGTGATGTTCCTTAGGCCGTTCCTGCAGCGTTGTGCCAGGGCTGCCCCGAGTTAGGAGTGGCCTTGAGGGGTGTTTTTGGGAAGCCCTGTCTTAAGCCTCATCAGCTGTGCAATGATTGCTCCGTAGTGCCTGCTGTCCTGTACTTCACTGTTCCTGAAGCAATCGAAACAAGATTTGTATTGGAAAAATGGGCCGTTTGTACAGGTGTTCGAACGTGGGCTTCCTGAATTTTCTGGTTTGGGTATCTTTGCGAGCTGCTTTGCGTGCAGCAGCGTGTGGGGAAGCGGAGATGGGTGCAGTGGCTGATCAGCCCGGTGCTGTTGGTTTATTGTCAGGCACAGCTGTCTGTGGAGTGCCCGCTCGTGACTGACACACAGATGAGTTCACCCTTCATCCATCTGAAAGTGATACTGAAAATCTCCGCATCCCGGATTTTAATTTTTGTGTCCTTCTTTGTCATTTTCCCAGTGAAAATTACCCCGGCACTGATCTCAATGTTAATGTATTCCTGCTTACATTTGACTTCGGAATATGTTATGGCTAATTATCATTACACAGGACGAGAGATCAGAGCCCTGACTGAGGTGCTTGGTACGGGAACAAAAGGAGGCCAACTCCGCGGTTTGGCAAGGGGCCGAAAATGGCGAGTGAGCATCTTGGAGCTGGTGGGGTCCGGGGAGGGGAGGGGAGGGAAGGGAAGGGGGCCCTGTCGGCTTTTTTTTGTAGTTTCATTTTATTATTTTTTATGAACTGGGGGAGGGGCCAGGACAGGGCTAAAATTTCCCCTTGAACATGATGTCAATATGTTGGCATGTCTCCTTTTATTAAGATGCCATCCAACTGATAACAAGTCCTGCTGTGTTTTACCAACATAAAAAATTAGACTGGAGACCAGGGAGCGGCAGGTGGCTTTTGGCACCAAGAAATAATCACACTTGATGTGGAAAGTAAAGTAAAAGGAGCCATCTGTTCACTGCAGGAGGACGTGAAAAATCACATTAACATATTGTCACTAACATCATGAAATACACAGTTAATAATAAATTTAGTTATCACGGCAAGCTGCACTGGATGCTTCCTTAGAACAAGTATTGTGTGGAAGATGTGCTTGCTTGCACCCTCTTATGGAGATACATCCCCTTGCTGACTCCAGGTGGGCACAGTGAATGGTTGGCATTGGGAACTGGAAATCAGGCGAAGAGAGGGAAGGAAAGGCCTGGAAACAAGGAGGAGCCTTCGCTGAGGTGTGTGCAGCGAGTGCTGAGGGATGCTCTGGTGGCTGCTCCGATGGCTGCTGAAGGCCTGGGGAGCTTTGCTGTGGTTTAGTTGGCCTTGGGTTAGACTGGTGCTGTCGAGGGCGGTTTGGTGTGAGCTGGTTCCTTTCTGTCACGGCTGCACTTGTTGTCTGTGTCACTGGAGGGGTGCGTAGCCTGCAAAAGCACTCCTCAGGTTGGAGGTCTCTTCTCCTGGGGTGTACCAGGGTCTGCAAACTGCCCGTGCTGAGGTAGGGACCACCCGTCCCAGCGTGGCTTTCTGACAAAACGCCTTCAGTTAAGGTAGGGCTCATTTAGATCTGGGCAGCTGAACACCTGACACAAGGCATAAGGAGGATGTCCACTTCCTACTTGTAAGAAGCAGTTTTTATTAAAATGCACTGAAGTAGTGTCCGTTTTGTCCACCTAATCAAGACTTCACCCAGCAACATACCTGGCAGTTCATGAGTTAGCATTGTGGTGGTGCAGTGTATGTTTTCTGACTTGCAAAATGTGCTTTGTTTTGTAGAGGGGCTGTTCAGTGGCGCTTCAGAAACATCTGCCGTGTCTTTGGTTACGGGTGTGCGTGTGTGTGTGATGCTGAGCACTTCAGCTCAACAGAGGTGAGAGCCACTCGGTCAGGAATACCCCGAGCTGCCGGTTGAAGGAAATCTGCATTTTGGAAAGAGGTGCAGGTGTTAGGATTCTCACTGCTGGGAACTGTCATGGTGTCCTCTTAGCTGCCGTGGCCAAGCCCCTTGCAGCTGTTTTTGGCTTACCTGGTACGGTGCATTGGGTCGGCTGGGGGCATTCGATGCAGCCCTGCAGTGTGGTCAGAAGGTTTGCTGCTTTGCTGGATGTGTTGCTTGCTGCATTGCAAGGGTCTCTTAACATGCGAGGGGTTCGTAAGCACCAGTAGATATGACCCTGCAACCTCTGATCGAGTAGGACTTAGCAAGATGCTCTTTAAAGAAAAAGACTGAAGCCTAGAGAGAGCAAGCAACACCCGCACGCAGGCAGTCTGGGGCAGAAGCAAGTAGTGAATATAATTGATGTCAATCAACCTGGCCTTATGGAAAATAGAGCTTGTCAAATGAACTTGATATCTTTTCTGATGAGATTGAGAGTCTGGCTGATAGACTCCTCTTGGTACTGAACGGTATTTTGATTAAGAAGCTATAGCAATGCACAATTATCACCCAACACGTTATTAAATGGATTAAAGATTTGCTAGCTGTGAAGTCTCGAAGTGCAACTGTGAGCAGGTTATCGGTGCTGCGCAGGTGTGATGCCAATGGTGTGTCCTGCAGGAAGAGCTTTACTCCAGCACTGTTACACCTCATTATTCACTGACTTGGAAGGAAAACCACGGCAACTCTTAGCGATGACATGAGGATGTGTGGAATGGTCAGTAGCAGAGGTGCTGCTTGGTGATATGGAACCATGTGGGTTTCATGGTGGGACGAAGCAATTCCATTTCTTATGTAGTGAAGTACAGACACGTCTCGGTGCAGGGAGTGCTGGCCCTGCGTCTGGTGTGGGGAGACTCTAGAAAGTGGGGACCTGGAAAGCACATCGGAGGTGAGCAGAGCGCTGGGTTGAGACGCTGTTGGAGTTCCTGAAAGGCACGAAGGAAGGGACAGCTCCCATCATCTTTCTTCTGGTAGTGATGGGGAACTGAAGGGAACTGGTGTAGAACTGTGGAAAAGCCTCAAAAACGGAACAGGATCATTCTTGGATGCTCACTGTATTGAGATGAAGGACAGCAAAAGCTGAGGGGAGGCTGGGATAGCAGCTGGGGCACTGGGGCTCAGGTAAGACAAAGCCCTTGGCAAAGGGACATACCCCTGCAGTAGGTGGCTGTGGAGTAACAGACCACGGCTGGAAGCTGCGATTGAAACCATTTCAGGCTTTGTAGGTGCAAGCTTTCAAAGTGAAAGGTCGGCGCAGTTTTCCATGGTGTGAGATCTTGGTAGGAAAAGCAACTGAGCGATGTTTTCAGTAAGGAAGTGATACCTGGACGCTAGACTTGAGCGTCCTGTTGTAAGGCTGCTGTTCCTCTCCAAAGCCCCTGAGCAGAAAGCCTTTGCATGTTGTGGAGGTGAGTTGTTTGAAGTAAAACCATTGAAACAGCAGAATGCCTGGCTGCTGACAGCTCCTTTTGCAAATGAAATGTTACTTGTGGGGAAGAAGCTGTATGTATTGACAGCCTTTTTGTGCTCTGACAGGCCCTTCTAGTCTGAGTTAGCCCATTTTGTACATGGCGGACCTCTGTGAGTGTGGAAATGCGAGGCAGATGGGCTCCGCAGCCAGCCTGAGGGGACAGGAGGAGCCCCGCTTCAGAGCTCTGCCGTACCTTTCATCGCCGCGCCTGGGGACACGGCGGGGCTCAGAGGATCGTAGCGGGTGGCCAGGGCTGCAGTGCTGGGGAGAGGGGAGAGGCTCCCCAGAGCGGGCAGGGGCCTTTAACGCGTGTGAGGGGAGCGGGCCGAGGTTGGCTGCGTCACCGGGAGCAAACGCGCTGCGTGATGGATCCCAGCCGTCTCCTCCCTGCCTCGCTGTTGTCTTTCTCCACTCGTCTTCATCTCTTTTTATTTCCAGCCGTCCTTCTGCCTGCGAGGGGGTGCAGAGGTCCCATCTGTTTCCCAGCAGGCAGGGAGTTAGCTCCTTCCAGCTGATGACATCTTACAAAAAAGTGACTTGTGACTCTGTAATGAATATGGGCTGCATGTTCTGTTAGCTGCTGGGTGCGGGATCGGGTTATTTCGTGCTTGCAGGTGCTTAAAGAAATGAGCGTTACTTGCAGAAAAGGTTTGCGGAAACAAACCCTTCTGAAAGCTCATCCTCCCATTGCCTGGAAATGGAGTTACAGGGGAGCACTGCCATGCGCATCCCAGCACGGCTATACACGTTTGGATCCTTGGAATAATAAGAGGAGCGTGCTACTGCGTGCTCTCATTTACATAACTAATTGGCGCACGGTCCTTATTATTTTGATGATGAGTCTGCAGAACAGAAATCTCCTTCCAGCCCGGTAGGAGACTGGGGAGATAAATACCTTTGAGGTCCAGTCTCTTCCTTCCTTCAGTACCGCAGCGTGCTTGAAGTGGTGCTAAAGATTTGCAGAACATCTGGCAGGAGCAGGTGGCGGTTTACCTTTCAATATGTTATTTAAATGACAATTTAGTTAAGCCTGCAAATAATAATAGTAATAAAAACAGTCTCACATATATTTATGTCTTGGAGTAAAGGAGCTTTCTGAGCTGGGTAACTGAGCCCGTTTCTTTCCTGCTGTGCCTGCTGCTTACACAGTGAGAGCAGGAGTGGATACCCCAGCCTGGATAGGAAGAAGGAGACTCTCTTTACTGAACAGCCGAAATTACACAGCTGCTGAGTAGGTTTCCTATGCAAGGTTTGTGCTGAGCGTTGTTCTTCATTCTCAAGCTAACATGGAACTTCTCGTTGCATGTATGATATGTTGAGGTGGGAGATCAAGACAACCTGGGCTGTCAGCACGGAGTTTGGTGTCGTGTCTGAGTACTTGACATCTCTTTGTACCCCATCCACAGCAAGAACGTCTTGTGCCTCAGATAGTGACAGACCGAGTTGGTCCCTGCTGGCATCCGAGGTGTAGGGCAGCCGCCTGCGTGGCCTTCTGGAGGGGTGGCCCTTGGCGTTTACCTCTGAACGTTTTCAGGAGCAGCAGTAGCACCTTCATCCGTGTCTGTGCTGCGCCTGTTGTGTCCCACCTCTTCTGCAGTCGTGTCATTGGCATCGGTGATGGCACTGCGTGGTGTGGGCGGCATTAAGTGGTAATGAGAATCTGATTAGTACAAAAGAGCCTATGCTTTCTTACATAATTAATTGACTAATGAAATTAGAGCCTTATTTACGGTTGGAAAAGTGACTGTACCTGTAAATATGCTGATGGAGCAGTTGGGACACAGGATGCAAGACGAGACAGAGAAGGTGATGAGTAAGATGCGTTTTCTGTTGGAAAAGATTAAGGAATATCTATGAACAAGTGTGACCCCGTAAGGTGGCGATTGTGATTTTTGTGGTTCAAGGAATGATATTGTCTGTTAGCACATGAATATCATGTGGTGGGTTATTACTGGAGATGGCGCCTTCTCTTCACTGATGCTGATGGCTCTGAGTACCACATCTGTTAGCAGAGGAGAGACCGTTGGACAAATGGAAATCTGAGCATGGAGCCACTCTCTTCTCCTCAGTGGTGGCCTTTTTGGGTGCTTTTGTGGTCGTGCAGTGAGAACGCGCCCCCACTGAGAGATGTGAGGAACCGC